>NC_041397.2:246498296-246553220 GCF_900747795.2 Erpetoichthys calabaricus | reverse complement strand
TTATGTTGTTTTTGAATTATTATTTTTGTTATACAGTAATGTAGTTTTTTTTGCTAATATTGTTTTATATTGTGTATGTGAGCCTCAGTGCCACATTCCCTATGTTTTGCAGGTAGAACCCCAAGAAGAAGGACCACCATGATGGATCTGGTGAGGGTCTGCTGTCCTCCTCTGACAGATGAGATGTTAACACAAGAGGTTCATTGATTGTTGGAGGTTTAGCAGTTTTGGTTTATTGGATTTTTGCTTATAATTCCTAGTTTACCGCAGTTTTTGTCATTTTGCGCTTCTTTTTGTTAATATAAATTCATTCTTCCTTTATAAAGTTCATAGTTCTCTCTTTCTAAAGTTCATAGTTTATTTGGCTGGCTCGATCTCTGTGGGTGTGCGCGCTCGTGCAGCTGCGAGGGGTTGGTGAGGTAAGTGGCCGCGACTCACCTGCACGTGAGGATGCCGTCTGTCTCAGTTGCTTCATCGGCTTCCTGCGGTGCATGACTGGGATGCCGCGCCCAAGGAGTCATATGAGGATGAGATGGCTCGAGAAAAAGGGAAATCGAGAAAAACAAAAGATGGAAGAAAAGGAGTTATAGGAGGAGAGAGAAGCAGGGAGGAAGATAGGACAGAGAGCTGGTGCAAGAACGAATGAGCAGACGAGAGAGGAGGCAGGCAGCCATGATGAGAGCCCCTCAGGGGAGCGGGTGGCCAATGCTCAGGGTCCTGTAGTAGAGGATCGCTCCAGATGAGCGGTTCAGTGATGAAGTGGTGCAGGCGACTCTCTGCAGAAGTCCAGGAAGGTGGACTCCTGTCAGTTTGGCGTCTTCTCCTCCTGCAAGGTCTGCTCAGGATGAGGAGTGGAGACGCCAAGATGAAGGGACACACCAGGATATTTAAAAGAAGAGTTTCCTAGCCTGTGAGATTTTAACCTCGGTTTAAAGGACTATTTATTGGATTGTGTTTAACATCCATGATGTACTTGCTTTTTATGTATTTATTTATTTATCATGTGTCCCAGATGGATGAGGACCCTACCCAGCCGGGACGCCTGGATGGTCCCCGTGATGGACAATACTTGCCCTGGGGCACAAGGGGGCAGCCGCCCGGGTCTGCTTATGGGCCACTGGACCGGACTTCGGACATTTATCCCTATCGGAGGACGTGGTCACCACCAGGGGGCGCCCAGACAGTTGTGAAGTCCCAGATGGCAGCACTTCCGCCACACCAGGAAGTGCTGCCGGAAGAATTCCCAGGGGCACCCGGAGTGCTTCCAGGGACTCTCTGGACTCTTCCGCCACACCAGGAAGTGTCATCAAGGGGAGCACCTGGAGCTCATCCGGGTCAGTATATAAGGGACCGCCTCCCTCCAGAAGAGGAGCCAGAGTTGGGAGGAAGGAGACGAAGCTTGTGAGGAGGGGAGAGGCGGAGAGAAAGAGAAAGAGAAAGAAGAAAGAGTGTGAGGAGGAAGGCATTGTGGTGCGGAAAGAAATAAAAGAAGTGTGTTTTGGACATTCTGGTGTCTGTCTGTCTGTGACCGGGGGTATGCTTTCCACAATGGGAGGAAGCACTGCTTCGATTTACTGTTTCTTTGGATTGTCTTTTAAAAGCATTTGTGGAATAAAAGCACTGACGCACTTATACACCTACCCCTTGCTAAATGTGTGTTATGTCCTCATCCGCTGGCTCATCCCTCAGGCACGTTATCAGCAGCTGCGGGTTCAAGAGGCTCCCGAGATGCGATCACTAGCGTGGGGCCAACCCACACAGTCTTTTTGTGGCCTACAACCCCCTTTCACCTGCGAGGATTTAAAAATTATACACATAGCATCGGAGTGACTGAAAGCACTAAAATGGTGATGCACCTGATTGCAAACACTGAAATAATCATACAAATAAGAAATAAGTAATAGAAGATTAATTATATATGTAATCCCGACATGCACGACCGCGTCATCTTCTGTTGATGAGGTAGATTGATGATAACCTTAAAGAGCACATCGTGCATCTGATCAGGTTCTGAGTACATCGTCTGGCTAAGCAGTGAACCAGTGAGGAAAACAAAAATTTAAATGTCCAATTAAGCTTGCATGTCGCAGATTGTTGTATTTAGGAACCCTGCACTAAGTTATACATAAAAATAATCTGAGAAAATGAACAATGATGATGGCAGGCTTCTGAGTGAAAGATTACGTTGCCTGTTCACAAATATCCGAGAAGAGAATGTCGAGAGCTTGAGCCCGGCTGTCTCCAGTGCTGCAGGCTCAAATGGTTTATTTGCATTTGGAGAAGACATTCCTCTCACACCTCGTACTTGGCACGTAAACACGCTTCTCCGTGTTGCACAAGCTCCAACAGTGGATTGTTTGCACTTCCTCCTGTGGTAATTGTTTAAGCCTTTCAAGCACCAGGTGAACAGTTGCCTAGGTTAAGAGTCTAGAATTGATCAGAAGCCAAAAGAAAAGTTTCATGGGAAACTGACATTTCTCACAAGAAAATTACATGGCAGCTCATTTGATAATGGCCCGAGGCGTTCTGCGGACCTGATTCTTTTGATAACATCAAGTGTAGAATTGAAAGGCAGGTAAACTTAGATTGAGTGGCAGCATGGAGGCCTGGCTGCAGCTTTACAAAAACCACTGCAATGAATTCATTTGCCAGCCCGGTTAGTGTCTCCTGTGGGGTTTTGTCCATTGTCCTGTCACTGGCTTAGCTGGACAGACATGCAGCAGTGTGAGAGTGTGTGTGCCCAGTGAAGACCTGCCATCTCATTCCCTTAGGTAGGCTTCAGCTCCCTGTGACCGGACAGTGGAAATGTGGACACAAAGTCAAAACAAGTGATGATGAATGCGTCCTTTTCTGTGGTATTTTATGCAAGAAAACTCACTTGCTTGGCCATAACCTATTCTGCTTGTTAATGAAATGCTGCTTAAATGTTTCCAGTTTTAATTACAATGAAACAACCCAGAAAACCTGACCATCATTAATGACTTCTGTCCCCAGACAGTGCAGTTCAGGGCTACAGGGAGCTGGAGCCAAACCGGGCAGACATGATGGTCAGTCATCACGGGTGTGGCCAGGGTGGTATTTAGGGCTTGAACTACCCCTGAAGTATAACTTATGGCCGTTCCAACAACGTAATTAAGATTCATATACATTCTTATCTTCACTGAATGTCACAAACGTAGTGATGATGCTAACAGTATGTCCTTAACTGTCCAGAGAACATGCAGAAAGAATGTGCTACAGTCAGGGAAGGAGCAACACATTCCACTTCAATAGAGATAGATGTGGATGAATGTATTAAGTTATCTTATCAAAAGAAACGAGTCGTCAAAACGTTACTATAATTGAAGCACTTGAGGGTGAAATGACTTACGCTGGAGTCTCAGGGTGAGTCTCTAACTGGAACTGAAACAGCACCCCACACGCTGCTCTGTCCGCCATACCTAAAGCTGATCACACAAATGTTTAATTTCAGGAAAAGATCGCTGCATTGTGTGACGCTCAGGTGCACAAGGAGACATGGTTCGCTCATTTGAAAAACGAAATTTTTTTAAATTTTGTGGTCACAGTGCTATCAAAATTTTGTTTACTACTTATTTTTGCAACACTGAGCGGTAAAATAATGTAAATACATGTCCTAGTAGAGTACATAAAATGTGGTTTTATATACCGCTTTACAATATTGTGCATTAAAATTGTAGACAGCAGATTCCAACTCAAGTGATGAAAAGGTTGGTGTGCTGTTGTTAGTTGTGGGGAGTGAGGGTCTACTTGTATTCAAAAAACAGAAACATAATAAAAATACCCAATGGAGATTTTAAATCTGTGCCAAAGTCTCAGGCTAAAATTTCTGGCTGCATCCTAACCTGATAGTGGATCATTGTGACACTTTGCCAACATAAATATCAAATTATTGTGATTTTTGGATATTACAGCCATGAGGGTGTTTTTAGTGTGACAGAAATAATGAGTCCACATTTAGGCACTGTAGGATAAAGCGCCCCCTGAACCATCTTTCATACATTTGAACATAATTTAAGTTACTTTGATTTTGAACTTTTACAGACATTAACATCATGTGACTTACCCGCACCAATTTCAAAGAGCAGGAGAAGTGAGCTGATGTGACTGAGGTTCACACAGCCAGAGAGACGAGTGCCAGGCGTGGGATGTGTTGAATGCAGAAGGCACATAAAGAGCCCTAACACTGCATTCTGGTACAGAAGGGGACAGTGATGAAGAAATGAACAACATCTTTACTACTGTATTGAATACATGAAGGATCTCATTATGTGACAACTGAATAAATAAATCAACATCTAACATCGTACCTTAGTTATAGAGATAATACTCTGCCATCCAGCCCCTCCTACATCTGACTCCGCCCCATCCAAAGTGCACTTGCTTCAGTGGGCACGACTGCAATGTTTTGCCATCAGGAGTGTCTGTCAAAGAAAATAATATAAAAAGAAATTCAAATTGAAAGTAAAACTGAAACAGTAAAGTAATTCATAGCTGATGTTGCAAAGAATGTTTCTCTGTTTTAATGTAGACAAGTTGTAAATTTGCCAATGCTTTTCAATGGGAGATTTTGGAATTTCAAAAATGTGTACAGCGCATGGTGTTTGAGATTTCTCAATGAAAACTGAAGTGCTCAGATTTCCTTTAATAAGTGTGTCAAATTTCAAAAATCTGTCCACTGGGAGTTGAGTTGTTTTCATGCAGACAGACAAATAGACAAAACACAGTATGTGCTTTCTATTGTTAGTTAAATATTGTCATGTTATTATATCCACCTTAATAAAAGGATAAGTGTCTCTGGGTCCGTCTGGTTACCATGTCTATATTTCCAACAGATGGCACATCACAAACATTAACACTTCTTTCATGAATCCCATACCAAATGACATATGACAGAGACATATGCACACTCTAGAGACATAGTAATGCATTTTACTACTACAAATGTTTGTGATGTGCCATCTGCTGGAATGACAAATGCAGTGCAATTTATTACTACATGCATTACAAAATACATTTTAATAGATGGTGCACTGCAAGCATTAACACTGAGGTCTACATCGATTACTCAGATTTCAACTCATCTTAGACAGGTAGCACAGCTTGTTACTAGAAGCAACTTAGGGGGGGCATTATAGTTATCTGTCCATTTACTTTGGAGGCCATTAGTTCTATTTCAGGGTGACTTGACAGTCTATTCATTCATCTCTCTTCAAGCCTGTTTAATCCGGAACAGGACGGTGTAATCCAAAAGTTACTCTGGTAGCAGATGCATGCGGACCTGCTCGGGGAACACACATGAAACTAATTGAATCTGTGAACCTTTTTTAACAACTAAGCCATCCATCCATCCATCCATCCATCCATTTCCCAACCCGCTGAATCCGAACACAGGGTCGCGGGGGTCTGCTGGAGCCAATCCCAGCCAACACAGGGCACAAGGCAGGGAACCAATCCCAGGCAGGGTGCCAACCCACCGCAGGACACACACAAACTCACCCACCCACACACCAAGCACACACTAGGGCCAATTTAGAATCACCAATCCACCTAACCTGCATGTCTTTGGACTGTGGGAGGAAACCGGAGCGCCCGGAGGAAACCCACGCAGACACGGGGAGAACATGCAAACTCCACGCAGGGAGGACCCGGGAAGCGAACCTGGGTCTCCTAACTGCGAGGTAGCAGTGCTACCACTGCACCACCGTGCCGCCCCAACTAAGCCATATTAATAATTTAATGAAGGGATGGGTCAGTCGGTCTGCGGTGGGTTGGCACCCTGCCCTGGATTGGTTCCTGCCTTGTGCCCTGTGTTGGCTGGGATTGGCTCCAGCAGAGCCCAGTGACCCTGTGTTCGGATTCAGCGGGTTGGATAATGGATGGATGGATAGGTCAGTCGGTGTACAAAAGTCAATGGCAGTGATTCCCCAATGCAGAATGGCTCCACATTTGTGAGATCTGACAGTCTGGCATCCCCAGAACACTCGAAAACAACATGCAGGACACAGACCCAAAGAGCTGAAACGAGGTGCAACGGAGGCAGCATTACGACTAAAACAGCAATGTTTAAAATAAAAAAATATGCTTAATGATTGGGGCATACACAAATCCTGTGCACACTTTGTGAATTTGTAATGGCCACAAAGAAACACTGCTGTGCACACCATTGTGTGGAGATTTGTGCATTTTTATTCTCCTTCTCATCTGATACAGAAACCCTGGGCTTTGTGAACTCAGGTTACAGCTCCTTTTTTTAACTGCTTTTCTCTGGTTTCCTTGTAGCTTTTGTATCTAATTACATGTTGCTGTGCAGCAAGACAGAGAGAGACATAACATGAGGGGACAGGGAGAGGGAAAGCTAAACACAAAGGACTAAAACATCCAGCAGTGCATATGAAAATATAGATACATAAAAGTATACATACTTAAGCGTGTGTATATATATATATATACATATATATATATAATATATGTCAGTATGCCGATGAATATAGAAGAGCATATACATATCTCACTTTCTAGATATATTACCTATATATACAGTATTTAGATATACAGTGATACTGTATACAGGGATAGATAGATAGATAGATAGATAGATAGATAGATAGATAGATAGATAGATAGATAGATAGATAGATACTTTAAAACACAACTCCTTAAACCCTCATAATCCAATTCAGGGCCATTGGGACCAAAGCCTATCCCAGCCACACAGAGTTCAAGGCAGGAAACAGCTGTGGACTGAGTGCCCATCCATCACGGTGTCCGTTCACACCAAGTCATAGTTTGGCATCGCTACTTAACCTAACATGGCAAGAAAACCCCATGCCACGTCAATGAAAATGTATAAATTCCACAAGGACTAGGAATGGAATTTGAACCCAAGATGCTGTATTTATGAGGCACCAGCACCAACCAACGCACCACCCTATAAATATATCATGAACAATTAGCAGATTTCTCCTTTTTTCAACCCACATATTGCATTTCAGAGCTGAAGTATTAAATTACAATATAAAGGTAGCTAGTAATACACTATATAAACACAAAGTATGAATGAATAAATAAATAATATAAAGGACTGAAAAAAGATCTCTCTCTCTGTATCTATCTATATATATATATATATATTATATATTATACTGTTTATATATATTTACAGAGAGAGAGAGATGTACAGAACTTTATATATAGATATATATATATATATATATATATATATATATATATATATATATATATATATATATATATATATATATACACATTTTATATAAATCTATATTAAACTATATTTACACTTAGAATAATAATATCCAAATTATCCATCCATCCTCATTTTGACCCTCCAAATCCAAATCCAATTTATGGTTGCAAAGAAATGGTACTGAAGTATATAACTAAACAGATAAAAGTCATATAAACATACCGTCATACAGGATTTCAATACATATGCAGGAATACATTATACTGTTTAAATAGAGAACATACATAAATGCAGCATATATAAATAAACACATATGAATATTGTTTTACATTCTATGTTTTTGGTGCTTTACAACAATCAGACGCCACTAAATTGCAGAACCTTAGGTAGCTCAGCTCTAGTTTTTTGACCAAAGGCTTGTAAACTGCAGGGCTCAAAAGTTCAAACATTTGCAAATGCATTTCAAGCAAGCCTTCTATTAAGTGACGTTGAGTTTTTATGTAAGCTTCAAAGACCCAAGCCATTCTTGAGGCAGACAACTGTAACTGTGCGATGCAGATAAAGTTCAGAAGTTTAACAGTCCATTTGTGCTGCAGGTGCATGCTGGAGTCTGACAAGTCATATTTCTCTGCCTCTTACTACTGTTTTGTAGCCTGTGTAATTATCAGCCCTGGCAAAGACATAAAACTGTGAGGAGCCCACTGAACATGAAGCTACATGCTCCGACCTTACCTGCGCTCTCCTGCACAGCCCTGCCGCCCGCCCGGCCTGCCGCTGCTCCGCTCCGCTCTGCTCTGTGGACTCTTTGAATGCCAGGCTTGTCACAGCTTGTGACTGCTTGGCTTGTTGCTTGGGGCAACACAGGCGGCTTCCTCTGTGCAGACGCTTTCACACGTCGCCATGCCCCTGTTGCGGCTCAACCACATTTCTGACCAGCTTGACACTCTTATTACATTACCTACAGGATTTTCAAAGACGTATACAGTACTATACCTTCTCTAAAGTATTTTATCCTAATTTTCAGGTATTCTTTCACACAGTTTTGACATATAAAAGTGCTCAGGAAAGTAAATAATTAAAAGTCCAAGACAGGGAGTGGGGGGTCAGGGTGTTGTTTTGTTATAATTTGTCTCTCACAAGTAACGAGTCATTAAAGAGCTGACAGCCTTCCCTTTTATACATTTATATTTTTATCTATCACTTCAAATACACTGCTATTGTTCAAATATTTTCATTATTATGAGATACAGGCAGGGACTAGATGGGCGACCTGAGTATTTTAAAGTCAAATGTCATCCTCACAGAGCACACAGGCTGTAATAACTGAAAGCAGATCATTTCCTTGTGGGTGCCTGAGGCCTCAAGCAGTACAAGATCCTTCTTAATTCCTTCCTATTGTTTAATGAAATACAACTTTCCTTAGACACTAAACATACTTTTATGATTAGGAACTTTCCAGCACATTCCCTAGACACACACTAGAGTGCTGTAATACTTATTTTCCATACACTGAGGAAAAGTATCAGGATTTGTTGGCGCCATCTATTGGAATGGATTAGAAAAGTCAAATTTGTCAATTAATGTTAATCAGTCATTGGTGTTGCCGTGATGGTAATTAATCAGACACTTCATTAAGGCTCCCACTTTATTTTCCACATCTTTCTCTATAGGTGGAGTTCCTGGCCATTAGCTTTGCATCAAAATAACTGAAGCACATCCACTTTAAGAAACAGAACAGTACAATTAAAACACAATGATTACAGAAATAAGATAATGGCTTATAACTCAATATAAGAGATGAGACGCAGGACAGACGAGACAGGTCAAAAAAACACATTTTTAAGCTTTTTGAAGTTAATCTCCACTTTACATGCTTTTTCATTTAGTGTTTTGCTTTTGGAATGTCATCGTCAGCCTCGGGTGAAATAAAGTTAAACCATTAGACTGGTTACACTGTAACAGTCAAAAATGAGAAAGTATCTTTGACAGGCTTAGAATTCACAGGCCAAAGTATATGCACCACAAACAAATGCTCTCAATTATTGTGCCAGAAAGAAACAAAAAACAAAACACCAAACAAATATCTAATGTCACTGCACTGCGCCGAGTCCCCAGAAATCACACAAGATACACAACAATAAACTGGGGTTGAAAACAAAAACAAAAACAAGCACATTTTGTTCCTCCTCCTTCCACAAGATGAAAATCAAGGGGACAGAAAATGAGAAATAATCAAAAATGAAAAGTGAAAAATAGGAAAAACAAAAACACAGTGGAAACTCTGTATATTGAGGAAATAATTATTAGGATCACCGCTTGACTGCTCAGCCATCTTCAAGTTTTATATGCCAGAGAGATCTGCCTGATGAATCGTTACTCACGTTAGCCTGGCAGGGCCTACCACAGACACGATTTGTCCGTTGTGTGGTGGTGTCTTCTTCAGCTTGCTTTTAGGCTTCCGTCTCCTGCCATTTTGTATAGAAAGTGTGATTCTTTCTGGCAATGGAATTAAGTGCCAAGATTCCCTTCTTGAAGTATGGCTCCTTCTCCCAGATTGGACTCGGCCTCTCTAGCATATAATTTGAGCTTGGACATGGGAGGCTTAGAGTAGTTGTAAGACTCTTCTGAAAGTAGTTCCTCAGCCCAAAGTGCTTTCTTGTTCTCAAGAGAGTGGCTCAGTGTCCTTTTCCAACGAGACTGAAGAGATGAATGAACGTAGTGTTACGGTTTAGTGTAGCCTCTGATGATTGGCTCAAGGTCCATTTTACTTGCAGAGCCAGCACATGTTTATGGGTATATTATTTTGTTGATCAGGATGAAAAGGGTTTTGTTTGTGTTTGCAAAATCAGTTGTCCTTTAGGAATCCCTGCAGACTTGATAACTCACCTCTGATTAACAACTCTTGCTATCACATGAAGCTCATGTTCGTTATACACTCAGCTACAGGAGAGAGAGCATGTGGGGTACAGCAAATGGCTCTCTGCTTTTCTGTTAAATTGGTTCTTTTCCAGAGAGACTACCTTGTGTGCCAAGGACACCTCAATGTGACAATGCCAACTGTGTCCTGCACCCAAATACTTGCAAAACAAAACGTATTGATTCTACATTCCTAAAGATGGCACATCACGAATGTCCACACTGTTGCTGAGATTCCAATACAAACTGCTCTGTCCATTTTTGAATAGAGGGTTTGGGTTGGTTTTGGTTTTCAGTATTGCAGTGCAGAGAGACCTTAAAGTGAAACATGCACTTTGCAAGCATTGTTAAGTAAAAAGAAAGAACTTCAGCACACAAACAAGTGCAGACTGCACAGAACAGCAGCAGTCGATTATTAACTGAAATCAGAAGATGAAAGTAAGCCAAAATTCACAGTCAGGATCAAGCAAATCCATCCATCCTCTTCCACTTATCCGAGATTGGGTCGTGGGGGCAGCAGCTTGAGCAGAGATGCCCAGACTTCCCTCTCCCCGGCCACTTCTTCTAGCTCTTCCGGGAGAATCCCGAGGCGTTCCCAGGCCAGCCGAGAGACATAGTCCCTCCAGCGTGTCCTGGGTCTTCCCCGGGGCCTCCTCCGGTTAGACGTGCCGGAACACCTCACCAGGGAGGCATCCTAATCAGATGCCCGAGCCACCTCATCTGACTCCTCTCGATGCGGAGGAGCAGCGGCTCTACTCTGAGGCCCTCCCAGATGACTGAGCTTCTCACCCTATCTTTAAGGGAGAGCCCAGACACCCTGCGGAGGAAACTCATTTCAGCGCTTGTATTCGCGATCTCGTTCTTTCGGTCACTACCCATAGCTCATGACCATAGGTGAGGGTAGGAACATAGATCGACTGGTAAATTGAGAGCTTTGCCTTATGGCTCAGCTCCTTTTTCACCACAACAGACCGATGCAGAGCCCGCATCACTGCGCACACCGCACCGATCCGCCTGTTGATCTCACGCTCCATTCTTCCCTCACTCGTGAACAAGACCCCGAGATACTTGAACTCCTCCACTTGGGGCAGGATCTTGCTCCCAACCCTGAGAGGGCACTCCACCCTTTTCCGGCTGAGGACCATGGTCTCGGATTTGGAGGTGCTGATTCCCATCCCAGCTGCTTCACACTCAGCTGCGAACCGATCCAGAGAGAGAAGAAGATCACGGCCTGATGAAGTAAACAGGACAACATCATCTGCAAAAAGCAGTGACCCAATCCTGAGTCCACCAAACCGGACCCCCTCAACGCCCTGGCTGCGCCTAGAAATTCTGTGCATAAAAGTTATGAACAGAATCGGTGACAAAGGGCAGCCCTGGTGGAGTCCAACTCTCACTGAAAACGGGTTCGACTTACTGCCGGCAATGTGGACCAAGCTCTGACACCGGTTGTACAGGGACCGAACAGCCCTTATCAGGAGTATCCCCCCACAGGATTCCCTGAGGGACACAGTCGAATGCCTTTTCCAAGTCCACAAAGCACATGTAGACAGGTTGGGCAAACTCCCATGCACCCCTCCAGGACCCTGCTAAGGTGTAGAGCTGGTCCACTGTTCCGCGACCAGGACGAAAACCACACTGTTCCTCCTGAATCCGAGGTTCGACTATCCGACGGACCCTCCTCTCCAGAACCCCTGAATAGACTTTTCCAGGGAGGCTGAAGAGTGTGATCCCTCTGTAGTTGGAACACACCCTTCGGTCCCCCTTCTTAAAGAGGGGGACCACCACCCCGGTTTGCCAATCCAGAGGCACTGTCCCCAATCTCCATGCGATGTTGCAGAGGCGTGTCAACCAAGTCAGTCCTACAACATCCAGAGCCTTGAGGAACTCTGGGCGTATCTCATCCACCCCTGGGGCCCTGCCACCAAGGCGTTTTTTGACCACCTCGGTGACCTCAGTCCCAGAGATGGGGGAGCCCACCTCTGAGTCCCCAGGCTCTGCTTCCTCATTGGAAGGCAATGTTGGTGGGATTGAGGAGGTCTTTGAAGTACTCCCCCCACCGACCCACAACGTCCCAAGTCGAAGGCAGCAGCGCACCATCCCCACCATATACAGTGTTGACACTGCACTGCTTCTCCCTCCTGAGACGCCGGATGGTGGACCAGAATCTCCTTGAAGCCGTCTGAAAGTCGTTCTCCATGCCTCCCAAACTCCTCCCACGCCCGAGTTTTTGCCTCAGAAACCACGGAAGCCGCATTCCGCTTGGCCTGCCGGTACCTATTAGCTGCCTCTTGAGTCCCACAGGACAAAAAGGTCCTGTAGGACTCCTTCATCAGCTTGACGGCATCCTTCACCGCCGGTGTCCACCAACGGGTTCGGGGATTGCCGCCACGACAGGCACCGACCACCTTACGGCCACAGCTCGTCAGCCGCATCAACAATAGAGGCAAGGAACATGGCCCATTCGGACTCAATGCCCCCCACCTCCCTCGGGATGTGGTCGAAGTTCTGCCGGAGGTGGGAGTTGAAGCTACTTCTGACAGGGGACTCTGCCAGATGTTCCCAGCAGACCCTCAAAACACGTTTGGGCCTACCAGGCCTGACCGGCATCCTCCCCGACCATCAAAGCCTATTCACCACCAGGTGGTGATCAGTTGACAGCTCCGCCCCTCTCTTCACCCAAGTGTCCAAGACATGTGGCCGCAAGTCCGACGACACGACCACAAAGTCGATCATCGAACTTAGGCCTAGGGTGTCCTGGTGCCAAGTGCACATATGAACACCCCTATGCTTGAACATGGTGTTTGTTATGGACAATCCGTGACGAGCACAGAAGTCCAATAACAAACACCACTCGGGTTCAGATCGGGGGGGCCATTCCTCCCAATCACGCCCTTCCAGGTCTCTCTGTCATTGCCCACGTGAGCATTGAAATCTCCCAGCAGTACGAGGGAGTCCCCAGAAGGTATGCCCTCTAGTACACCCTCCAGGGACTCCAAAAAGAGTGGGTACTCCAAACTGCTGATCGGCGCATACGCACAAACAACAGTTAGGACACTCTCGTCCCCCAGGGTAAACCTAATGAATAGGCTTCAAGTCAGGAGGCAATAAGTATGCCCACACCCGCTTGGAGCCTCTCACCAGGGGCAACTCCAGAGTGGCAGAGAGTCCAGCCCCTCTCAAGGAGATTGGTTCCAGAGTCCAAGATGTGCATTGAGGTGAGCCAAACTATATCTAGCCGGAATTTCTCGACCTTGCACACTAGCTCAGGCTCCTTCCCCTTCAGAGAGGCGACATTCCACGTCCCAAGAGCCACCTTCTGTAGCTGAGGATCGGACCGCCAAGATCCCCACCTTCGGCCACCACCCAACTCACACTGCTCCCGACCTTTCTGGTGGTGAGCCCATGGGAAGGGGGGACCCACATTGCCTCTTCAGGCTGTGCCCAGTTGAGCCCCATGGGTGCAGGCCTGGCCACCAGGTGCTCACCATCGAGCCCTACCTCCAGGTCTGGGTCCAGAGTGGGGCCCCGGTGACCCGTGTCCGGGCGAGGGAAAACTCTGTCCAAATTTTTTGTTCTTCATAGGAGGTTTGTTGAACCGCTCTTTGTCTCATCCCTCACTTAGGACCAGTTTGCCTTGGGTGGCCCTACCAGGGGTAAAAAGCCCCGGACAACAGAGCTCCTAGGATCATTGGGACATGCAAACCGCTCCACCACGATAAGGTGGCGGTTCGAGAAGGGGCAAGCAAAAGATAAAATCGGAAAAATAAATAGAATGAAGCACACAACACCAAAGAGGTAAACAAGGAGTGATGGACGAGTTCAAAGCCAAAGAAATGTAACCTAAGGGCTTACTTGAATTTAACTAGCACCAAGAATTATTTTGTTTGAAATATCCATAAACTTGGACAAACTAGAAAGTCTAAGGGGCTAACCTTTATTCCCCTTTGACCTGTGATATCACATAGTTCATGACCCCTGATTGTAACCCCTGACAACCACATAGCAACTGTCAACAATGTCCCTAAAAAGCAATGCTAACAGGAAGAACAAGATGGCACTGCAGGACAAGACAAAGAACAGCTAATCTCAGTGAAGATGCATTAAAGCAACAAATCATCTTACTCCTTTGTCTCAAAACCTTCAAAACAATATAGAAATTATTTTTTAGAGTTCCCGGGAACAAGAATGAAATTATGGCAACTTCAAATTCTCCCTTTTGCCAGGTTTGTGAGATTTTTTGGTAGAAGAAACCTCATCTGAAATCCCTTCATTCATATATATTACTTCCTGACTGGCTAAAATTTAGTTTTTGTGAGAAAGTCAGATCTGCCCAAAACTGCAACTGACAAAAAGAAAGCAGCGTTAATGCCATTAAAATAACAAACTGGGACTGAAATGAAGTGCACTGATTTTTTTTTCCCCAGTGGTTAATTAGCATGAAAGAACTGAAAGATTTTATAAATGCTTAGCATGTTTTTTACAGTGTATTAAATAACTTATGGTGATAATAATTTATTGGTAATGGCATCTAATGATATGAGCCACATAAGGTGAATAGACATACCATATTCTGTATGTGACTCATCTGCGCACATTCAAATGATATACAAAGAGTGATCAAAAATATTTGACCCTGAACCTCAAATGGAAATTCTGTTTTGTAAGTTGATAAATGTTAGCTCATGTGTACTACAATATTGAGGTTTATGGTTTAATGTTTCTTGTATCAGGATTAAGTTAACATGGAGATCAGAAAGAATCCCCAAAACCAAGTTTTGTGCTCTGACTGAATTTCTAGCTCTAGAGAACAATACACCTATGGAGATTCACTTTTGCTTAGTCAATATATGCCGACATTTCAGTCAACAGAAGAACTAATGATGGAATTCCCAAGGCAGGGTTGGTCTCAAAGATTACCCAAGGTCTGACCAAAGTTCTGCATCTTTGCCATCATAGAATTAATCAGAATGGAGAATCAAAAAATGTTGATGTATAAAACATTATTAGGGTTCATTGTGGGTCACTTCAATCCATTCCTCATGTAAAAGTATACATAAGCAAGTTCGGTGTATATTGTTGGGTCAGAATGTTTTCTACTGAAAGGAAGCATCACCACATGAAAACTTCCAAGAAGTAGATCAAGATAATGAACTTGGACCAAGAGAATTTAAGAAGTAATTTATAATGAAAAGAAACTTAAATACATCACTATGTCACAGACTCCAAACAACACTTCAAATGGAATCGTTGTAATTCTCCATTATGATAAAAAAATTCAATTGTTTATGATGGTGAAAAAGACAATAATTACATACTGTATTGATATTGATTGCATATTAATATTATTGTGGTATTATTATTGA
This sequence comes from Erpetoichthys calabaricus, assembly GCF_900747795.2. NCBI lineage: Eukaryota > Metazoa > Chordata > Cladistia > Polypteriformes > Polypteridae > Erpetoichthys > Erpetoichthys calabaricus. The sequence continues at coordinate 246,537,710 of NC_041397.2, read as the reverse complement.
ATACATGGTTCAAAATTTCCACATAATCAGTATTACACCGACTTGCTTTGGTGTTTTCTTTTATTGGGAGAATGATACAGACTGCAATAATTATCGGTCAATTTTTGATCCAGCAGGTCTAAACTTTACTTTTATTAAATCAGCATATAACTTAGAGGAGTTATCTTTGACTCCAGTATGTCTTTTAAAATACACATTAAACCACTATCTAAAACCTGTTTTTCCCAGCTTGAAAATATTGAAAAATTAAGGCGATTTTCAAATAAGCAGACTTAGAAATTAATTTACTGTCTTCTTTCAGGCAGAACTGGCATTATTCACAGATTTTAAATGCTTTCAATCTGTAGCTTTCAGTTAATTCAAAATACTGCTATAAGAATCAGTCCAAGAACTAGAAAGTACAGCCGCATAACAGCCGTTTTCTAATCCTTTCACTGGCTTCTAGTTAAGTGTTGGGTTGATTTCAAAATTCTCCTTTTAACACATAAAACCTTAAATAGCCAAACCTACTTACTTAATTGAACTTATCAATACATACATACCAGAGTGTATGCTACTGTGTCAAGATGCCAGTCTACTAAAGATTCTTCTTCTTCTTTCGGCTGCTCCCGTTAGGGGTTGCCACAGAGGATCATCTTCTTCCATATCTTTCTGTCCTCTGCATCTTGTTCTGTTACACCCATCACCTGCATGTCCTCTCTCACCACATCCATAAATCTTCTCTTAGGCCTTCCTCTTCCCTGGCAGCTCTATCCTTAGTATTCTTTTCTCAATCTACCCAGGTTCTCTTCTCTGCACATGTCCAAACCAATGCAATCTCGCCTCTCTGACTTTGTCTCCCAACCGTCCAACTTGAGCTGACCCTGTAATGTACTCATTTCTAATCCTGTCCATCCTCGTCACACCCAATGCAAATCTACTGAAGATTCCAAGGATTAATTCAATAAATGTGGAAGGTTAAGCTTTTACCTCCAGGGCCTCAAAGCTATGGAACGATCTGCTGGCTTATACTGTATAAGAGATCCCTATTTGGCCCAAGCCGACAGGAATTTTTGCTTTTCTTTCCCCCATTGTAAATTGTCCAAATTATGTAAGTGGCAACATTAATGGACATCTTTTGTTAGCATCCTTTCAGTTTGAAATGGCTTTGTTTTACTGTAAAGTCACAGGTATCTTTATGTGTGTATTTTATGTAATTTAACCTGTGAACTTGTACAGTGCACTCAGGGAAGAGCGCTATATATATATATATATATATATATATATATATATATATATATATATATATATATATATATATGTGTACAGTATATAAAAGAAAGAAAAAAAAGAAACAGAAACTTATTGTTCAGGGTCTCAAACTGATATCCCTTTTTTCTCCAGAGTCTAAAATGCATTACATTTTCTCATTATTAGCACATTCACAGTAAACACATTTTCATATTGTTCATCAGAATTCCCTTGTAGTTCAAGAAAATGCTTCTAACCTAGATGTATACATGATACTCTTTCGACTAACACCTTTACCCACCACTATCATCATACAATTAGTTTTAAGTACCTCTTATGCCACTCATTTCTGCCTTCTAGTTTCATTTCTATTTTCTTTGTCTTGAAAAAAAGACAACTGCCAGTGATTGCTGCTACTCCTACTTACCCTAATGGTAAACACCTAACCAAATTTAAAATTGTAGTGTGCATTTGTGTTCAAAGAAAACAGTTCAAGAGGAATGATTAAATTATGACAAAATACAATTAATATTTTGCATAACAAAACATGCATATGTGATTGCGTACATAGAGACCCAAGGATGAACAACTTTTGAGACTGGGCAGTGCAACACACAGCTTCTCTCCAGACATCCAATTGCTTCTGGTAGCACAACATCTGCAAAGGCAGCGGCACCTGCTGCTAAACTGGTCCAATAATTCTCATCTTCGCCAATAGTTAAATCTTCTAGAAGGCTTAACTCTACAAATGATGGCGCCGACTGGTGTGGCTGGCCGTCTGATCGTCTCGCTAATCTATGTTTTATCTTTTTTTTTTGTATTAGTTTATCCCAACAACCACTGTCCTACGATTGTGATTCTTTACTTAATATATTTTCTTGCTTGCTTTCCTCTCAATTTTCATCTCCTGTTGAGATATTATGTGAACCTCCACCTTTGTTTTATTCATCTGCTGACTTCTTCACCTGGATGCTGGTGTTTACCTGTATCAGTGAGCTGAATGCCTCTCGGAGATGCAAACGCACCCACTGCTGACGTGGAAAAAGAGCCGGTATTGCTGTTAAACAATGCCGACTCAAGTCCCAGAGCTTGGTTTCCTGATGCCTGCAAGTTGCCTACGAACCGTCTTCTCCAGCACAGGACTCCATCCCTGGTTCATGGGCGCTGGATACCGGATTTAATTTCTCCATCTCAAGGCGGCATCACTCTTCCTCGGTGTGCTCTCGGGGAGTAAACGCTGCTAATCTTCGCACGTTCACTCATGCTCATCCCACAGTGAGCTCTTCTACTTCTATCAAGGCTGCTCTCTTGAACTTGAGATCAGGGTCCAATAAAACTTTTATTCTGCAAGACTTTATTATCTCAAATAATCTGGATTTCTTTTTCATGACTGAGACCTGGATTGTAAATGGTGACTCTTCATGTTTTACTGACTTGGTACCATCAGGTTATTCATTTTTAAACTCTCCTCGTCTGACTCGTCGTGGTGGGGGCATTGTCACGGTTTTTAAAAGTATGTTCTTGTGTCAGAGCCTTACAAGGGGTCCGTTTAGTAGCTTCGAACTGTAACTTTTCGAAGTTTGCAGCTCCCCTTCTTTGTTGTTTGCTGTGGTTTATAGACCTCCTGTAATTAATGATATATTAATTTCTGAATTCTCTGATCTCCTGGCTGATATCACCCTCTCTCATGATAAAGTTTTTATTGTTGGTGATTTTAACATTCACGTTTGTTGTCAATTGAAACCTTTGGTTAATGACTTTTTATCACTATTGGAATCATTTCATTTTATTCAGCATATTAATACGCCAACCCACTCTCTCGGTCACACCCTCGATCTCGTTCTTACATGTGATATTTCAGTTAATGATTTTGATTTATGCGATGTTTCTTTTACTGATCACTTTTCTATAATGATGGATTTGAATATTTCTGTAGATGTCCCTACTACTAATTGTGCTTCACGCTGCTCTCGCTTTTTAATTTCTTCTATTATATCTGATTTTAAAAACATATTCTCTAGTTTTAATGTGCATGTCCAATATGACTGTATTGATGATTCTGTCTTAGAATTTAATTCTTCTTGAAAAACGGTATTAGACTCAATTACTCCACTCAAGACACGCTGTAATAAGGGAAGACCTGCTGCCTGGCTAAATGAAACTACGAGATCGTTGCGCTGCGCCTGTCGAACTGCAGAACGGTGTTGGAAAAAAGATGCTCTGATTGTTTCTAAACAGATTTTTAGGACTTCTCTATTCAACTTCCAGGTTGCAGTTAAGAAATCTAAACATGATTTCTTCGCTGATTTAGTTTCCCGTCATTCTCAGAATCCTAGGGTCTTATTTAATGCAATTAATGCGGCCATTCACCCTCATTCTATGATGGGATTAAATAGCACTATTCTTTCATGTGAGCAATTTCTTTCTTTCTTTCTCAGTAAAATTGATAAAATTCGCTGTGGTATTGTTCCAACTGACTATGAACTTCCTACTGTTAATCATGGTATTGTATTCGAATCTTTTGATCATGTCTCACTTTCCCAGCTAAAATGAACTATTAACAGCCTTAAACCAGCACCAAGTCCTGTTGATATTGTACCACCGCGCCTCTTAGTGGGAGCCTTTGATGTTTTGGGCTCATCTTTACTAGCCATTATCAATGATTCTATTAGCGCGGGGGGTTGTGCCCTCATTTTTTAAACATGCTGCAGTGCGTCCCTGTCTAAAAAAGGCAGAATTAGATCCTGGAGTTTTAGCCAATTTTCGCCCGATTTCCCAATTGCCATTTCTGGCTAAAATACAGTATTAGAATTATTTATAATCAATTGGTTGATCACCTTCACTCCAATAATTTATTTGAGATCTACCAATCTGGCTTTAGGCATTATCATGGTGTTGAAACGGTCCTCCTTAAAGTATTCAATGACATCTCTATTATTACTGACTCAGGTGGCGCTGCAGTCCTTCTCCTCCTTGACCTGACTGCTGCCTTTGACGCTATTGACCATGAGATATTGCTGGTGCGGCTTGAACATCTTGCTGGGCTTAAAGGGGCTGTTCTTAACTGGTTCAGGTCATATCTAACTGGTAGACACTTTTCAGTGACTTTAAATTCCTCTTTTTCGTCTAGTGCTCCTCTTAAATGTGGTATTCCTCAGGGAACCATTTTGGGTCCTATCTTATTCTCTATACCTTCACCATACTGGAGCTATTTTTAGGAAATTTAACATTTCTTTTCACTGCTATGCTGATGACACACAGGTTTATATTCCCGTCTGCAACTCTGCAATAAATCAACTACACAACTGTCTTTCTGAACTAAGATCCTGGATGGCTAATAATTTTCTTGATCTGCATCAATATAAAACGGTGGTGCTTATAGTGGGTCCATCAGCTAAAGCCCAAATTGGTCTTGGACTTCTCGGCTCTTTCTCTGTCTTTTGCAAACCTAAAGTCCGCAATCTTGGTGTTATCTTTGACAGTAACCTCTCTTTTGAGAAACAAGTTAATTCTGTAGTCAAGAGTTGCTTTTTCTAGCTTCGTCTATTAGGTAAGATCAATCCTTTTTCATCTTCTAGGGATCTTGAGAAAGCTACTCATGCTTTTATCTTTTCTCGCCTTGATTACTGTAACTCGCTGTATTCTGGGATTAGCAAATCCCTGATACACAGGTTACAGTTGGTCCAGAATGCTGCCGCTCGCTTTCTGGTTGGGGCAAGAAAGTATGACTCTGTTTCTCCAATATTAACTTCTTTACACTGGCTGCCTGTCAATTTTCAAATTGATTTTAAAATCTTATTGCTAGTTTTTAAATCTTTACATGGGCTTGCTCCTGCCTATTTATCTGAACTGTGTGTTTTACACCAGCCATCTAGAGTGCTTAGATCTTCTGGTCAGTTGTCGCTTGTTGTCCCTCGTACCAAGTGTAAAACTAAGGGGTACAGGGCTTTTGCAGCTGCTGCTCCTCACCTGTGGAACTCTTTACCTCATCACATAAAGGAGTCGTCTGCAACTGAACTGTTTAAAACAAGACTAAAGACTCATTTCTATTCACTTGCATTCCGTGACCTTCAGTAATACTGATGGTTTCCTCATTGTGATTATGTAACATTACTTCTATTTATTATTTATTTTATGTTAATTTATTTTATTCATGTTAATTGTATGTTTTTCTTAATTCTATTATTGTAAAGCACTTTGGCCACAGCATTCCTATGTTGTTTTAAATGTGCTATATAAATAAAGTTGACATTGACAAACGTATGATAGGAAACTAAGCAGAAGAGTGCATGCAATTTCTGAGGGTCCATTCTTTCACATTATACAAACTTTTTAAAAGACACACTCTCACACATTAGGTTGCCTTTATTTGTTGTGATCAATAGCAGAACTATCTTTGCCAGACATCTTTTTCAATATTTGACACTTTGTGCTGGAAATTCACTGCCATCGATTCCCGAATTCAATTGAATACTGGCTGCTCGAGAGAGTGCTGCCTGTTGTGCAGCACCATGTTTGCTGTATTTTCATGGACTGAAGTTTTCTTAGTTTTTACCAACCCTTTCTTGACTTTGAAATAAAGTGTGTGTGTTATAAGCTTTAGGAGTGCTAATTTACCAGTCACAATAAGCTCCAAGAGCACTTAAAACAAAATGCCCATTAGAAGGGGATATCACCTGTCAAACAATAAAGGCAAACACAAATAAAAAACACGAATCTGAAACTCAGCCAGGGAGGAACACTTGCTGAGACATGACAGTGGGACTGCAACCACACTTGAAGCTGACTCTTTCTTCTTTCTCTCTCACTCTCACTCACATACACACGCACACACACACACACTGTTTTTTTGCAGCAGAAGTACAGTGATTTGGTTTGTCCTTTAGTTAAATTTATGTCATGTTGCACTAATTGGCACTTATACCACATATCAAAGGACAAAAACCTCTTGCTGAGATATCAACTGGTATTCATCATACTAGACATCAAGTGTCCCCCCCCCCCCCCTTAGGATACTGAATCTGCAGAATGGGGTCAGCATGTGGGACTATGGCCACTAAATTCCATCTGTGAGCAGGTACGACAAGCAGTGCATTATAATGGTGTTAAAATTAAGTATTTATTGTACTTACATGTTAACTGGTTGGTTGTACCCTGTATGTTAATCTGCTCAAATGATCCTGGATAAGCACTCAAATGTCACAGGCGAGCAATATCTTAGGTCAGGAGAGCAAGGCTAAGAGAGAGACATAAAATGAAATTCCCCAACCCATATCCCCCAAAACAAGTTGCAGTAGTAGTCAAGGGTCTACTTGATCAGCTGAGCAAGAGACATTTTCTTTAAAAAAAAAAAAAAGTATTTACTTCCAACCCCGAGGCCCCAGGTCTGTAGCCAGAGAGAACCTTGAGCCATTTCTCAATGGCGACAGTCAGGCAGTATTGCAAGTTAAATAAATTAACACATACAAACTTTACTAAATTAATTGAACATACTAAGACAATTAGGAATGTAAGAATGAGAACAGACAATTTATTTTGTTGAATTTTTACAAACAGAAAATATTTCCATGTAAAGAGACAATGACAAAAATAGGAACAGCAAAATGAACTGTGCAAAATCAAATATAACATGCAAAAGAAATGCAATATTTCATCAAACCCTCAACATTTTATGGAAATAAAAATGCTTCCAGCTTTACCCTCCGAACCAATCAAATAAAACTAGGAACAGTTAAGGTCCACTCTGTACTGTACTGAATTCATCCAGCTGACATGTCCCTAAAAAGAGCAGAAAGAAAAAGACTAGAAAATACCCAGCAATTTCCTACAGTGGCATGCACATCCCAGACAGACATCCAGTGACTGGAAGAGGTTCACGTAGTGTAAAGGTGATGCAATATGGTTTGAATGAACCAGTCAAGCTAAAAGGTTTGTTTAAAAAGGAGGTCTTTGAATTGTACTTTAACAGCAATCTGTTAAATCTCAACCTGAGAAGCAGAAGTTCCTGATGTCAGACAAAGAAGCACAATAACTATGGGCCACATAGGCCAGATTTTTCAATGTTCTTATTTATATTAACTTTTAAATTTACTGTGCATGGGAGTGGCACCTATCACTGAACAGTCTCAGAAAACTCAGACACTGTTATCTGCACTCACCAAAATGTGATTGTTCTCAAAGATAAGTGAATGCAGAAAAGTTTCAAAGGTGTCTGTAAAGAGAACATCTGTCCATAGAAATTGCTGGACTGGGATTAGCTAGACCATAGACGTTATTGCTAAGTCAAAACATTTATAAATTAATAAAACCATTCCCTTTTTAGTTACAGTCTTTGACTTACTTTTATTTTAAATATATAAAAATAATTCTAGCAACATTCATTTGTGTTTTATCTTGTTGTATACATTATTTACAGATTACACAAATGCATCAAGTGATGCCAGCATGATTGAATAATGGAAATGAGTTGCATAGATTTCAAAGAAATGGAGATAATGAGATGTTGTCTCCTTTTTAACACACGCACCAGAACCTACAGAATGTGCAAATTAAACAATTAGGTAAAATTCAAATATATATTTTTTTCAACAATCAACAGTACAATAATCCAAAATTAAAGCACAGCTCCTTTCAAGCAAGCCCAATGGAGCAACACTGTAAATAATATGCCATAAACCACACCTCATTGATGAAATAAATATGTGATATTTAAGAAATTAGTATTTCAATTTAGATCATGAAAAATAGATTTACAGATGCAGTTTTGTCTTAAAATAATGATAAAAAACAAATATAAGCAAATAATTTCTTAGGGTTTGTATAATTCAGATTTACCACTGAATTACACTTCTCGAAAATACTGAATGTAAATGCCAAGTAACAAAACTGAAAAACACTCAAATTTAAATACAGTATATCCCAAGAAATATAAACAAAAAAAATAAAATGACTGAAAGAGCTTGCTGTGATGAGTTGGGATCTCTGACAGAACCAAACACTCTAAAAGACAAGTGAACAATAAGGCCCTGAGTGGAGCTCAGTCAATGATGATGAAATACAAATAGAAACACGTTATAAATCACTGCATTCATAACTTTAAAACAATTAATTCCCTTTCAATCCTTTTTTTCATTCATTCACTCTTACATTAATTATTTAAAAATCAAAATAACCTGATAATTTAGAGTGAGAAACACAAGTGTTCAATGCACTCTGTGATACCTATGCAGATATGATTAAGAGCTGGCATTGGTCTGCTTTTTAGTGCTTTAAACCCATTTCTATTCTCCATTTTATAGTCAACTAGCACCGATAATTTAAACAAATTCTCAAAAGTGCCACAGAAATTAATTAAATGACATACTGGTAAACAATGGGGAAATATACTTTTTGGAATATACATTTACATAGTAATGCCAAAAATTCATCTTAAGAACAGACATAATACTTAATGCGTATTATACTGTGCAAGTTTATTTTTTCTAAAAATGATCAATGAACAATTATTGTGTAAATATAAATATTTTAAAAAGAAAAGCAGGGTTTTAGTTTTTAATATTTTTCAAAACATCTCAGATATTATATATGGAAATGCATGATTTGAAAACAGTAATAAACTAACATTAGCTATGTAGAAATACACGGCTGCTGCACATAAACTGTACAAGCATTTCACATAAAATTGATGCGTTATAGAGGAATTTGAAAAATGTAAATCAGAATGCACAAAATGTGATAGGTAACTAAGTACACATCACAGAGAAATGCATCAGTTTCAATTGATAATAATTTTTGAATCACTGACTTGTAATGTCTGTTACATATAGAACAGTACAAATGTCAATTAGGACTTTCATTTCATAGGGAGAAAATAAAATATATAAATGAAATAAATGTAAAGTCACAGAAAACTAAAGCTGCAGGTATTTAATCTCTCTTTAGGCAACCAAATTGTATTTTAAAGCCATTTTTTTTGTGACGGGTGACATGTTATTCTACCAATAAAAGAGGTTGTCTTTTTACTCCAGTTCCTAGTCTACAGACAGGTTGAGAAAAATATGCCAAAGCCACACAGACCTTTAAGACAGTGAATTCTACAACTAAACTGAGACACAGATATATTACTAGGACAACTCCATGTATGTAGAGATCACCCTGCTCAATACAGGAATGCAATGCTCTAGATTTCGGTTTTCGTACCTGCTAGAAATAACGAAACACAGTTAACCGCATTAAATAAAACCTATTACTGAGCCTTCTAGATATCAGTTGGTAGATAATATAGAAACTTACCAAAGAGCACAGTAAATTCTTGTGTTCAAAGACAGATACACAGACAGATGGCAAATAAAAGATATCCAGTTAAATGAAGACACATTTATGACTCTCAGGAGGAAGACAATAGAGCTTTCCAAAATGAGTCTATTTTATACTGATATGTTTAATTTAGATAAGAAAAGGTCCTCATTAGATTCCTAAAAGAACAAAGTCATTTGCGTACAGAAACAGTATCTTCCAATTCATAACAGAAAAGATTTCCTAAATCCTTCATATCTTACATTAAAAGTGGTGCTTCAAAGGCCATGATGGTATCAACTTTGCATTTAACAGAATCACGTAAGCCCATTCTTCCTTTACCATGCATGTGTCATTAAAAGTCTGCATAGCCATCCTGCATTACTGGCATAATGCTGTGACTACTGAATCTCAAGAATCCGTATTCTGCAAATTCAGTGTTATCACTCCTCTGTTTCTTGGTACAGTGGAAAAGGTGTAGTCACAGCATGCTCTTGAGCTAAAGCAGCTAGTTCCTTTAAAAATTCAGTAAAAATAATAGCACAGTATACAGCATTTTTGACACGTAGTGCTTCATTCTGTCGTTCCACTGTTCCAACAGCTGAGCCTCTGAAAAGGGCACTGTGTAGAACTTGTCCACCATCTCTCACATGGGCAAAAGCAAGCTGGGCAGCTTGTTTAGCTCTTGTAGGACTGTTAGTATGTCGCAGAATCAGTTCACCAAGGGATGTCTTTCGGCTTTTTACTAAAGAGGAACAAGAGATAAAATGGTCAAACTCAGTTTTTGAAATTTTTTGTCCAACAGAATTATCATTCAAATAGTACCGTGTCTGCAGAAATCCCTTTTGAGTTAATTATACCTGGTACATATTACGGAAAATGCTAGAAGGTGCTAGAAAGTTATTCATAGTTCTGTAAATTCTCATATATGATTTATTTGATTAAAGGACTTTTACTTTAAAAACCTAGAATTCTGGCTTACAACCAAACAATGTTTTTAAAAGACTACAAACTAGAGATGATGGGGGAAAAAAACAGCATAATATTAAGCCTACAAATCCCATTCCTGCAGCTTGCCACTGATCATAGTTTTTGAGTGTACCACCCAATAAATAAGTATGACAGGCGGCCATGGCCATTACCAGGCCAGGATGCCAGTTGGGTGGAAGGTCTGGGGAAAAGGTAATCTATAATACACTACCTCCCCCGGAAAGCTAGAGGGCAGCTGTGGCACCAAGGATTCCCCCAGGGCAGGCTGGGAGTTGGAGTTTGGCGTAGCCCTGTTGGGTTCTGTGGGTGCTGCCAGGGGAAACTGTAGAGCGCTTTATTGGGCTTTCACCACACCTGGGAGTGATTAATGAGCAACCTGGAACACTCCCAGGGCCAGCATAAAAGGAGCTGCCTCACTCCACTCAACGAGCCAGAGTAGGGAGGAAGAGGGACAAAGCTTGACCGTAGAGATGGAAAGGAGAAACGACAACAACGACGACGATGATGCAGCAGCAGAAGAAGAATAAGAATAAGAAGACAGAATGGACTGTATATTTGGTGCTCTGTGCTGTTGAGGGGAGCGAGGGAGACGCACTTCCCCTTTTGTAAATAAACAAATGTTATGCTGAAACTCGTGTCTCTGCTTGTCTGTATTGGGGTTGGGGTAGCCAGAGAGGCTCTGGTTTCCACAGAAGGTCTTACACTTTACTGAACAACATCACGTGAGCATGGGAAAGGTGCTATATAAATAAAATTCATCATCATTATCATTATTACTATTATTATTATTGTTATTATTATCATCAATGAACCAACTTTTATTTATTTTATTTATACCGGTATTTAATGTAATAATAACAATTTTTTAAAACTGTCTGAGGCTGCCTGTTAACCAAGAAGACAAAACAGCAAACAAATTAGGTAGAGATTCTTGGAAGATGTCTTGCATTTTATTGGTTAACCTCACCCACTGTCCAGTACAACGGCAAACACAATAAAATTTTTCCATTATCAGCACGTTATAAGAAGCTATACACTTGATAAGATTAGAGAAAAATAGACCAGATTTCTCAATTATAAATATATTTGCACCTTATATGCTTTTTAAAAATTTTCTATGCTATTTCTGTAATTTAATACAGAAGTGGTTACGCTTCTGCATACTGTATATGCTTACTTTTTTGTTTAGAACATTACACAGTTTTCTGCTAACTGAGCACCAGTTCATTTACTTGTTAAATATGGTGAACTGTTTTGTTCCTGTTTGATTCATCCATCATAGGAACAGTTGAAGATAACTGTTCCAAGTTCAGCAAGGGTGGCTTGACACCACGTATTAGAATTTAAGTTCATGTATATATAAAGGAGGTAAATCAAGATTCCAGGGAAATACTTGCCCAATGTCGAGGGATAAAAAGGCCAGATTAATCTTTTTAGTACATATTCACAATTAATTTCAATCCCTAGATGATCAGCCATAAATAAGTCAAGCAACCACAGAAAAAATTACAACTGGATCAAAGCTGTAATGCACAAGATATTTAATATATTAGTGTTTAAAAGTGAGGTTCTTCTATATAAGAATAATGAACAGAATTTTTAGTAACTCTATAGGAGTCTTGGCCTTTGAAAAAGACTCACAGCTGACGGTGGACCTGGAGAGACAGCTGAAATTCCCTCAGTATATTGCAGTCTTTTTCTTTCTGTTTTTACATTTCTATTTTCTTTGGACTGAATTTGAAGTAAACTGCTGTATCTATTATGTTATTATTATTTGCTTGATCAAGTAGTATGCCATTGTAATGTTCTACTTTTTGAGGAAAAAAGAAAAACTAGAGGCAGAACTGTAACAGAACAAAGTGGGCAACAGACGAAATGAAAACTTGTCAAAAATCCAAATAAATTCATGATGGAGAAAACACCATGATATGGTTTCAGTTGAATGACCACGTCAGAGCAATTGAAAAGAATCTTGTGCTGAATTTTATAAATCCTAGTTGATATCATACACCGGGCATGTTATAAATGTATTATATCATGGCATACTTGCCCCTCCATTTTTTATTGTATATTTTGTCATTGTTATTAATTTTTATTGTTATTTTGATAGGGATATTGCCGTATCATTTTGTTTACCATTTCTCAGACAGCCATTGCCATTTTGTGGTTTTATTTTATGGTTGCAGCTATACAGTTGATGGTGATCGCTTTGTGTTGCCCACATGTGACCAGCATTGCCCATGATGTCACTGTGTCACTGCTATAAAAGAGGTCAGAACACTCTCTGATGCATCCTTACCCAACTTTGAATAAAATAAATTTAAAAATTATTTTCTGCAAATATGTTAGTTGTGACTAAAAAAGGACATAGACCAGGAATTTTCATTTTGATTTCTGGATACAGTTTTTTAATTTAATGCATCATTCTTTGTTATTTTTGGTTTCTGGACCCACCAGCAACTTGAGTACCCTTTTGTCTAGTCCACATAATTATCAATTATCACATCCAAATGCAATCAATCAAAATTACCTTCTTGCTATTACCTTCTAACATCCATAGGAAAGGGCAGGATCAAACATGAGCGCTCTTGAAATGAAGAGAGTGTTAGTTAAGATAAAGTAACTACATACATACCAAAGAACACATTGAAACAGTTTTTAGAATCTCCCACACGTAAGCCCGAAATTCTCTAAACTGGGCATTTTTCAGGAGACCTTATAAAATACAAGGGTTTCTTAACCAAGGCAGACTGAACTTTGAGCAGCAGCCATAAACATACCCAACAGTAAGATCAAAGGATGCAGATTTCCCATTGGGATTAATAAAGTATCTATCTATCTATCTATCTGTCTATCTAAGGTTGCCTTTATCATTTCACTTCTTGAAGATAAGAAACCTAAATAAGCTTCAGCACTTTGTGATTCCAGCCATTCCTATTTTTAAAAGAATTTTTGATCAGCCTGAATAAAGAGGTCTGTCAATAAATTTTAAAATACTCTTTTGTCTTATTGTCATACATATTGATCTTCATTTCCTTGTCCTGTCATTCAGAATTACCTTCTAGCTGCTACCTTCTGACAAACATAATTGGACATGACTGACCTGTGAAACAAGAATTCCTGAAATATACAATATAATTTAAATGAAATGTCTGACTCCAAACCAGAGAAGAAAAATCTGTATGACTGATATAATGCAAACTCTAAATCTACCTGCCAAACAAAAAAAAGAGATTGTGTTAACTTCTTTGTTTTTTAATAAGGTTGCAGTACTTGTGCAAATAAAAGTTATATTTGATCATTGTTTCCTTTGTAATACATATTTTAAATAGTTTTTCTTCATTTACAAATTTATAATTGCTGCAAAGATTCATCAAGCTTGTCAGCAATGTTTTAATATGTCAGTTGCTTGTGGTGAACACACCAACTGTTAAAATGTGTACCAACATTCTATATGCTGTAAAGGTTGACATTTTTAGTTTGCAACATGGTATAACTTGGACTATGACTCCTATTTCTTATCAAAAAACATTTTTATTGTGTCATGGTTTTTTTTCTTTTAAAACTAAAATGCTTCAGTAACATGCTACTTTCATATATGAATACAAAATTTCTTTGTTCTTTTTTCACATGTACACAAATGACACAATACCGTTTACTTTCTTCAAAAAATAAAAGAAACAAGAAACTGAGAAAATTAAATGAAAATGTAAAAAATATGTTCCTAGTAAAAAAAAATCAAAGATAAAGGGGGTATAAAAAATAAGATACTATGTACTATGTAAGTACAGATTTCTCATCCTAGGTTGGTACAAGAAATGGCTGATGCGTAGGGGTATCATTCACTATTAATATCCTTGCAATGAGTCATCCTTGTGATCTGACAGCAGGTAGCACTCTTCAGAATGATCTACTACGTATTAAAACATAAAGAAGAGTTTAATTTTTATTTGATCCTGGACAAGTCACTTCACCTACTTGGGTTCCATTTGCAAATTACATATAAAAACTGTAATGTATGCTAATCTTCCCAAATGCATTTAAAATTGGTGATGTGTATCTATTGAAAAATGACGATGTATAAGACAAATTATCAAAAAAATGCTTCAAAACAAAAGAAAATTTTCAAAAGAAAATGTAAATATTGCACGCTTGATGCAACACGATGGCACACTGATCACTGTCTGTGTGGAGGTTTTACAATTCCCCTGTGTGTATTTTCTTAGGAAATGGATGTTCGCTCTTCTACATTCCAATAATGCTAGTTTAGGTGACACAAAGCTGGGCCAGTGTGGGTGTGCATGAATGAGGCTTGCAACTCACTATCTAGGATCTTTACCCTTATGACTGTTGTCTTGGATTAAGTGCCTTTAAAAATGCATAGATGAAGAAACTGGAAATCAGGTTCTATTTTTTTTTTGTAATGTATTTCAAAAAGGATAAAAAAATAATCAAACATTTTCATTTAAAGGCATGAAATGTTTTCATACAGCATTTCTAAACATTACGTTGATTTATTCAAACTTATGTAGCAGAATGTATTTTTGGTGAGCTTGTTTGAAGAAAAAAAAATGTTGGACAATTTAAGATGTGACACTTGATCTCAAAAATGTTAAGTTTAAACTTGGTACGAGCAGACTGTAAAGAGCAGTGAAAAACATGCATGAATTTTATTTTGCTGTTTTATCATACTATCATTGCATTCATTGTAAACTTCCTACTTGTGGATCTGTTGAGCTAAGATCTTATTAGCCTTCCCTCCGTGTTCATAGTAATGAGGTCGGAATTAGTTCTTCTGCTTCTTTTGTTGTCAAAAGGTTGAGTTCTGATTACAAAGTCTGTCTTTTCCTATAAAGTGCTTCATTTGGAGACATGACATATTCTTGATCTATTCTGGCAATTTCACTGATTAACTCTGACGCCTTCTTGGTTTCCAACTTATTTTTGTGGGACAGAGATGAAATAATCTGTCCTTAAAAATTCATGATCTCCATTTAAACAGTATCTACACATAAAGGTGATATAATATAATAAACATTATGCCATATTTACGTTTTATAGTTTATTGTATTTTTTTGCATGTGTAAGTAGTAAGTACACCACTACAATACTTTTATAACTACCTCAAATACTTCAAATTAGAATCAGGTGCACCAGATCAGTTGCAAATGATTAGAGCATCGTTAGAGATGATTTTGGAGGAACCTGTCTTATTTAAACCTTGGCCATTTAGCTTAGTTTGCTCTTTGTTGTTGAAATGTACAGTATGTCCTCACCATGTCTAGATTTAAAGAATTCCCTGAGGCCTTCAGAAAGAAGATCAGAAAGAAGATCACATATGTCTATGAGCCTGGTAAGGGATTTAAAAAGATCCCCCAACAATTGGAAATCAATCATTCTACTGTCCAGAAGATCAACTGCAATTGAATAAGATTTTAAACAATTATCAACTTGTCCAGGCCAGAATGCTCCAGCAAGTTCAGCCCAAAAGCAGAATGTAATATACTGAAAGATGTCTCCAAGAAACCAAGAATTCCATCAGGGAACCTGCAGGTAGCAATTGCCACTACTGATGTGAAAATGCATGAGTCCATTACAAAAAGATTGCCAAGATTAGATCTATAAGGTAGGTGTGCTGGGGGACACCTTGGCTGTTCTGAAAGAAAATCAGGGCAAGACTAAAATTTCTCCATTAAAAACTAGGCAATGACCAGGACTTCTGGAACAAAATGCTCTGGATAGACGAGGCAAACACAGAGATATCTGGCCATAGTACCAGAAGACATGCTTGTTAAAAATCAAAGACCGCATTTGACCAGAAGAACCTGATACCAGCTATAAAGCATGGTGGTGAAAATGTTATGATATAGGTCTATTTTGTTGCATCAGGCCCTAGGCAGCAGACCATCACAAAATCCACTATGAATTCTTCATTGTACCAGTGGGAGCTTGATAATAATATGTCAAAAGATTGATGCTGAACCAAAAGTGGACCTTGGAACATGACAATGACCCTAAACTTACTAGTAAACTCACCAAGGAATGATTGAAAAGAAAGAAATTGACAGTTCTGGAATGACCAAATCAAAGCCTGGATTTGAATCCCATTGAGAGGCAGTGAGGGGATTTAAAACAGGGTGTGCAAGCAACAAACCTCTTAACAAGCTATATGAGCCAAGAGTGTACTTCGTTTTTCCATAGACCAAAATGCCACACTTTATTTGTTCACTTTTTGTTTAATAAATTAGTACAAAGTTAAATTTTCTTTTCTTTTTTTCCAGTTATATGACCTTTATCTAAAGATATGTCCAAATATGTTAAAAATATTTCATATTCTTTTTCACATTGCTGTATGTGCAATTCACAATAAATAAAGTTACAATTAAATAATGTTTGTTGTGACACTATAAACAACCACTAGAATAAGTTTACCAAATTAGATAAAATTAGGTTTAAAATCTGATTTCATATTGTCTACACTAGGAATCTAACTAACTAATCTAATCTAACTAGGACAACTAACTATCCACTATGAAATATTAAAGGTTAAAATAACAGAATACAATAACACAGTTCGTCTTGAGAGGCGCTATTATTTCTCTAAGATTATAAATAACAATGCTAGTAATCCCAGAGTCTTATTCTCGACGATTGATCGTCTGCTAAACCCAGGTAACTCAAAGAAATGCCTCCAAAATACTTCCAATAAAACCTATGAGGCTACTGCTGTATTTTTCAATCAAAAAATTAATGATATTAGAAATAACATAGTATATCACCCCAACACTGAGGATCCTCTTAAACCCCAGTGCTCCATTACAAACAAATTAAATTCTTTCACCAGGATAGATTTACCTGATTTACATAAAATAATTTCTCAACTGAAACCCTCCACCTGCGTCCTTGACCCAATACCAAACAAGTTTTTTCAAAGAAGTATTGGGCGTGCTAACTGATAATATTCTTGACATAGTAAATTCGTCATTAGATATGGGGGTCTCCCCAGACTGTCTTAAGACTGCTGTAGTTAAACCCCTACTTAAGAAAAATAATCTTGACTCCTCTGCTCTTGAAAATTTTAGACCCATCTCTAACCTGCCTTTCTTAAGTAAAATTCTAGAGAAGGCAGTCATTATGCAGTTAAATGACCACCTCAATAAACATGCTATTCTTGATAAGTTTCAGTCGAGTTTTAGAACAAATCACAGCACAGAAACTGCGCTCGTTAAAGTATGGTAATTTATGGTTAGTTGTGGTAATTACAACTCAAAGACACATGATATCCTATACGGTGTTCCACAAGGCTCTATTCTGGGTCCGCTGCTTTTCTCAATCTACATGCTTCCGTTAGGTCAGATTATCTCAGGGAACAACGTGAGCTACCACAGATATGCTGATGACACACAGCTGTATTTATTAATAGCACATGATGACCCCGATTCTCTTGATTCACTAACACAATGTCTTACTTGTATTTCTGAATGGATGAATAGTAATTTTCTAAAGCTAAATAAAGAGAAAACTGAAATTTTAGTGATTGGCAATAACGGATACAATGAGGCTAATGAAACAAACTGGATACATTAAGATTAAAAGTCAAGACGGAGGTAAAAAGCTTAGGGGTAACTGTTGACTGTAATCTGAATTTTAAATTGCATATTCATCAGACCACTAGGACAGCATTTTTTCACTTAAGAAACATAGCAAAAGTTAGACCTCTTATATCATTGAAAGATGCTGAGAAATTAGTTCACGCGTTTGTTTTCAGTCGACTAGATTACTGTAACACACTCCTCTCAGGACTACCCAAAAAAGGCAAATCGATTGCAACTAGTGCAGAATGCAGCTGCTAGAATCCTAACTAGGAAAAGAAAATCCGAGCACATTTCTCCAGTTTTGATGTCACTACACTGGTTACCTGTGTCATTCAGGATTGACTTTAAAATTCTGCTTATGATTTATAAAGCCTTAAATAATCTTGCCCGATCTTATATATCGGAATGTCTGACATATTCCAAATCGTAACCTTAGATCCTCAAATGAGCGTCTCCTTAGAATTCCAAGAGCAAAACTTAAAAGAAGTGGTGAGGCGGCCTTCTGCTGTTATGCACCTAAGATCTGGAATAGCCTGCCAATAGGAATTCGCCAGGCTAATACAGTGGAGCATTTTAAAAAACTACTAAAAACACATTATTTTAACATGGCTTTCTCATAACTTCGCTTTAATTTAATCCTGATACTCTGTATATCCAATTCATTATAATAACTATTCATGGTGGCTCTAAAATCTGTACTAACCCCTACTCTCTCTTCTGTTTCTTTTTCCAGTTTCTTTGTGGTAGCAGCTTGCGCCACCACCATCTACTCAAAGCACCGTGATGTTCCAACATTGATGGATTAAAAGCCAGAAGTCTGCATGACCATCATCATCAAGTCCTTCCATGAGAACCTTAAATACAAAGAGGACTATTTCATTTTTGTTAGGTAGAATGCCCAGTGAGGACTGGGCGGTCTTGTGGCCTGGAACCCCTGCAGATTTTATTTTTTTATCCAGATGTCTGTAGTTTTTTTTTTTTTCTGTTCTCCCTGGCCATCGGACCTTACTTTTATTCTATGTTAACTAATGTCTTATTTTAATTTCTTACTTTGTCTTTTATTTTTCTTTTCTTCATTATGTAAAGCACTTTGAGCTACTTTTTTTATGAAAATGTGCTATATAAAATAAATGCTGTTGTTGAATCATGGTGATTCCATCCAGTTATACCACTGTAGGTAGAAATTTCTTACAAATAGAACTTTGGAACAATTGTAAGGCAATTCGTTCCTAGATACACTGGTTACATTTATCATGACTATTATTTACATATGATAGCATCAAACAAGGTTTGTTTTGCTGATAGCTCTGGCAAGTATATACAGTCATGGCCAAAATTATCGGCACCCCTGGAATTTTCCTTGAAAATGTACTATTTCTCCCAGAAAATTGTTGCAATTACAAATGTTTTGGTATACACGTTTATTTCCTTTATGTGCATTGGAACAACACAAAAAAACAGAAAAAAAGCCAAATCTGACATCATTTCACACAAAACTCAAAAACCGGGCTGGACAAAATTATTGGCACCCTCTACTTAATATTTGGTTGCACACCCTTTGGAAAAAATAACTGAAATCAAGCACTTCCTATAACCATCAACAAGCTTGTTACACCTCTCAACTGGAATTTCCGACCACTCTTCTTTTGCAAACTGCTCAAGGTTTCTCAGATTTGAAGGGCGCCTTCTCCCAACAGCAATTTTGAGATTTCTCCATAAGTGTTCGATCGGATTTAGATCCGGACTCATTGCTGGCCACTTCAGAACTCTCCAGCGCTTTGTCTTCAACCATTTCTGAGTGCTTTTAGAGGTATGTTTGGGGTCATTGTCCTGCTGGAACACCCATGACCTCTGATGCAGACCCAGCTTTCTGACACTAGGCCCTACATTGCGCCCCAATATCTTTTGGTAGTCTTCAGATTTCATGATGCCTTGCACACAGTCAAGGCATCCAGTGCCAGAGGCAGCAAAACATCCCCAAAACATCTTAGAACCTTCACCATGTTTGACTGTAGGTACTGTGTTCTTTTCTTCGTAGGCCTCATTCCGTTTTCTGTAAACAGTAGAATGATGACCTTTACCAAAAAGCTCTACCTTGGTCTCATCTGTCCACAAGACGTTCGCCCAGAAGGATTCTCCTGGCTCTCCTGCCATAGCGTTTCATTTCGTTCAGATGTCGACGGATAGTTCGAGCTGACACTGTTGCACTCTGAGTCTGCAGAACAGCTTGAATATGTTTTGAAGTTGACTGGGGTTGTTTATCCACCATTCGGACTATCCTTCGTTGCAGTCTTTTATCAATTTTTCTCTTCCGTCCAAGTCCAGGGAGATTAGCTACAGTGCCATGTGTTGTGAACTTCTTGATTATGTTGCGCACAGTGGACAAAGGAACATGAAGATCTCTGGAGATGGACTTGTAGCCTTGAGATTGTTGATATTTTTCCACAATTTTTGTTCTCAAGTCCTCAGACAATTCTCTGCTCTTCTTTCTGTTCTCCATGCTTAACAACAGAAAGGTTGAGACAAATGTTCTCCATTTTAACTGGCTTCAGGTGTGATTGCTATATTGCCAGCACCTGTTTCTTGCCACAGGTGAGTTCAAACGAGCATCATATGCTTGAAATAAAACGATTTACCCACAATTTTGAAAGGGTGCCAATAATTTTGTCCAGCCCATTTTTGGAGTTCTGTGTGACATGATGTCAGATTTGGCTTTTTTTCTGTGTTTTTTGTGTTGTTCCAATGCACATAAAGGAAATAAACATGTACAGTGCATCCAGAAAGTATTCACAGCGCATCATTTTTTCCACCTTTTGTTATGTTACAGCCTTATTCCAAAATGGATTACATTAATTTTTTTCCTCAGAATTCTGCACACAACACCCCATAATGACAATGTGAAAAAAGTTTACTTGAGGTTTTTGCAAATTTATTAAAAATAAAAAAGCTGAGAAATCCCATGTACATAAGTATTCACAGCCTTTGCTCAATACTTTGTCGATGCACCTTTGGCAGCAATTAAAGCCTCAAGTCTTTTTGAATATGATGCCACAAGCTTGGCACATCTATCCTTGGCCAGTTTCGCCCATTCCTCTTTGCAGCACCTCTCAAACTCCATCAGGTTGGATGGGAAGTGTCGGTGCACAGCCATTTTAAGATCTCTCCAGAGATGTTCAATCGGATTCAAGTCTGGGCTCTGGCTGGGCCACTCAAGGACATTCACAGAGTTGTCCTGAAGCCACTCCTTTGATATCTTGGCTGTGTGCTTAGGGTCGTTGTCCTGTTGAAAGATGAACCATCGCCCCAGTCTAAGGTCAAGAGCGCTCTGGAGCAGGTTTTCATCCAGGATGTCTCTGTACATTGCTGCAGTCATCTTTCCCTTTATCCTGACTAGTCTCCCAGTTCCTGCCACTGAAAAACATCCCCACAGCATGATGCTGCCACCACCATGCTTCACTGTAGGGATGGTGCCAGGTTTCCTCCAAACGTGACGCCTGGCATTCACGCCAAAGAGTTCAATCTTTGTCTCATCAGACCAGAGAATTTTCTTTCTCATGGTCTGAGAGTCCTTCAGGTGCCTTTTGGCAAACTCCAGGCGGGCTGCCATGTGCCTTTTACTAAGGAGTTGCTTCTGTCTGGCCACTCTACCATACAGGCCTGATTGGTGGATTGCTGCAGAGATGGTTGTCCTTCTGGAAGGTTCTCCTCTCTCCACAGAGGACCTCTGGAGCTCTGACAGAGTGACCATCAGGTTCTTGGTCACCACCTGACTGATAATTCTTTTTTGACTAAATTCAAATATGTTCACATGAGGTTCTGGCTGCTGCTGCAAGTTGCAAAAAGTTTAATACTTATTTTCTTTTACCTCCTATCCATACCTACCTAGTGTTTCAGATCTTCGTAAATTTGGCAGAACAGTGGGTGATTCGGCCCAATCCACTTTTCCCCGTGCCACTAGGTACTTTCTGGCTTTACGTAACATTCCAGGAAAATCCTCTTGTGTAGATGCAAAGACTTCAATCTTGTTTTTTACTGAGCCCAAGACCTAGGAAAACGAATATTGGCCTATTAATAGAATATCTAATCCTTATTAATACCTCAAGTCCATCAGCATAGAGATTAAACATGATATGAACTCGATCAGCATTTTGAAAAACATATAAAATTTGTTTATAATTAAAGTCATATGCAATAAATATGAGCACTGGCATGTTAAAAAAAACTATGTAATCATACAATTACTCTTATTTTGCATGTCAACAATATGTAAATGGAAAGGTGGCTAATTGTAGTTCTAGTGTTTCCAGGTGTGCCATGTTTGATGAACTAAAGAGGTTATAGGAATTCTCCACCTTTAAAACTTATTTACTCAGTTTCATAAAAAATGCATATGCAAAGAGAAGCATACATAGCTAATTTACAGTAGACAAAATGTGGGCATATGACACAAAAAAATATGTAATCATTCAAATTGGATTGTCAAAGCAGCAAAAGAGCTCTACTAAACAAAGTTATTCAAGTATAATATATATGAGACTTTATCATAAAATTACAGAAAGGACACATTTGTGCACTGCTCCAACGCTTCAAATTATACATCACAATAATTATCTGAAAGACATGTTACCCAATTTGTACCAGTTGCTTGTATTTTTTTATTTATTTATTTTTTTAAACAAAGACATTTAAACTCTGGGTTCACATTTGGGGCACATTGGCATGAAAAGTAATGACAATTTTTTGCTCTACAAATTGTTATTTTATATTTTCTCATATCACATAAACCCTACTACTGCCATAAACGAGACAGCAGTACTCTCCTTCTAAGAGTTTTTTCAGGTTAAATAAACCTGCTATAATGTCAGCATTCTGACTTTAAGAGTCTGCTGGAAGGGCATCTATGGCACAAAGCATTCTTCACTGCACTGCTTTTGTTCCATGTACTGTACTTTAGTCCTGCCACAAGTCCCAATGTTTATACACTATGCTTTTTTTTTTTTTTACTTCTTGATCATAGCCTGAAAATCTTTTTATATACAGTACACTGCACCCCATCTAACATCATTTTTGTTTTAGAAAAAAAACTATATTCCATGTGGGTGGAAATGTTGGCTGAAATAAACTACTTTATAGGTAGGTCAACTGAAGTTTATTTTCTCTCTATGCTGAAACATGTCCCAGTTACACAGCATACTAATGCACTGCTCCGGTTAGCTGTGCATACTTAAAACAGTAGTATCATTGTGATAATCAAATATTAAAGCTTTCTAAAGTTTGAAATGAAGATCATGTTGCTGCATTAAAAACAAAGACAATTGTGACACACAAGCAGGTGGTGATAACTGTTCAAAAAGAAAGAATTCAACAACTTATACATACAGTACTAACATAAAGCACAGTAAAGGGGGAATCCTCAGAAAATATTTACAAGGCGCACAATTTCCCATCAGGACATTATATTTTTTCCATTTGTAGTAAGCGAGTGCCATCTACCATTCACAATACAGTCCTTGTAAGGTTTGAAGTAACAGTTTAATTGAATATGTATCTTTAAAACACGTTTTAATTAAGCATTACTTACAATTAGAAAAATGTACAGATACTTGTTTTTGTCAACAAGAGAAAATCTCAAAAATAGTTTATATTGACAGGGAGTTAGCAAATTTTGCTTCTGACCAATAATTGATAATTCATTTAACATAAAATTGATAGATTGTCAATTTCACATTATACTCCATTCAAATGCTACTTTGATTACTCAAGACAAGGTTTTATTTTAAAATATTTTGGAACAGTGCATTTAATTATTTTTTAGCAATGACTACATTAGATTGTATAACATTTGAACACTCCTTAATTAACAAATCAAGAGTAAATGGCAGAGTTCACACGCTATTATTACATTTATCCACCCATCAATTTTTTTTTTAAACCTTCTTTGATTCACTGAAGTGTCTTAATTTTACCTTTCCGGAATTCACATTCAATCACTTGCTCTCTTTCCTTTATATGACAAGTCTTAGAATTAGTGCTAATAAACTCCCACAGTGTACTGCAAGCAGCACCCTCTAGTACACTGCCTACTAACACTTAACAATACCCATTTTCTTTTTTTTTGGTAACATTCTTCTTTCCTTTTCCTATTTCTATTCACTTTCTTTCTTTGTCTCTGGAAACTTGGTGATTATCAAATTAAGCAGCAACTGAACCAAAGTATTTGAACTTTTTTTATGTTTAATTATTAATCTTACCCTAGGTCTGTTCTACTGGAATTGCATTATTACAAAGATCTGTAATTATTTATATCTCAGATGAACTTTTGGCTCAGTGCTATCGGGGAGGATTCAACATGTTTAGAGCATGCCATGTCTTATGGTGTATTAGAAGTCTTATTAGGGCAAACAATAAGCAGGTTGGAGGGAAGGGAAAGAGAAAATATTTTTTTGTCTTTTTACCAACTCAGTTGTTACGTAATATGTGTGTAATCTTACTGTTGCAAGGACTAAGGATGATATATGTGAAAATGGTGATAAAGTTAAAATGCAAAAGATTTCACTTTTCTCATCTAATTTTGTATTTTTGTCTTAGAAGGCAGAAAACAGTATAATTCTAATCAAACAATAGCTTTTGCAAGCTTGAATAATAAAGGTATAAATCACAATTTTAAGATGAACTGTAAGAGGAAAATAGTGCTGTGATACCTTACCAATTTAAGGACACAATATTTTTGCAGAAGACTTATTTACAAAGCTAAGATCAATTTGGTTTGGTTAAATTTTTCATTCTGACAATTATACCTGAGGTATGGAAATATTTGCAAAATAAATACATTTGTAGGCACTAATACAGTGCCTCGCTATAAAGGGTGATATATTTTTGTGTTGGGTAAATCTGTATAAATGTAAATTCATTCTGTCTTAAATAATGCACCAAACATAGATGACAGAGGATACATAAACAAGGTTATTTCATTAGTTTCCAATATAACTACTCATAACTTTACACAGAAATGTGTATTAAATCCAGCTTTAGACAGGTCTTGAGCAATTGCAACTATAATAGTGTAAACCTTCTGTGATAACTTCAGAGTTTATTAAAGATCATAGTTTCTGTTACCCATGAAGATTTCTATATCTCAACTTGAGAGAATACTCATAACTTTTTTGCAAGTCCATCACAGCTACTCAAGAACTGATTTTTTTGTATTCAATAGCTTATTACATTGTGTTAAATTTTGCATAAAACTAGGCTATTGTTATGTCTGATTATGTTCCTTTTATTTTGGAGGTTAAATCACTATGCTCCAAAATCTAATGGAGAACTGATGACCTAATACAGTAATGCTCTATGATGATTAAAAATGTTTTTCCAGAGGATTCTCTGGGAATACTTTAGGAAACACTTCAGCAAGTTATAAGAGGACATATTATTTAATACGCATCATATAAAAATATAGTTACGACAAGATGGGCATCCAAGCTGATAACTACAATTTCTACAACTGATCAGGAATACGCAAGACCACCAAATGAGGCATGCTATTTTAAAGGGCTGTTTCTACAATCAGATTTAACTTGGCAAATACAAAAGAAACACAGCACTGTGTTTATTCATTTTTTTTTTTTTTTTTTAACGATATTTTGATACTTGCAACATACTCCAAAAAAAATTATTTCCCACTTTGTAACATATCTTTTCTGATCACTACACTTAATAAACATTTAGGTACTGAAGACCACAATACACAACTCCACTGTGTGATGATTCATTCCAGATGCTTCAGAGCCCAGAGAAGTCAATGGTGCTTTAGGACACTGTTAACATACAGCTTTTGCACAATGCATTTGTAACTGCCATTTGTGGGTGCAACTCTATACTATGTTACTTAATAAAGGTTTGCCAAACTACTCCTGAGCCCATGTGGTTATATCACTTATTGATGAAAGATGGTTCTTGATGCAGTGCCATCTGACGGATTGGAGTTCAAGGAGCAGTCAGCTTAGACTTGCACTCCTTCCCCTTTTATGCACCAAATTTTCAGATTCCTCGAATCTTTTAATTATACACTATTGACGGTGAAATACCCAAATACCTACTCATCTTTCTTGGAGAAACATATGTTTTTAAAGTTTTCAATGATTTTCTCACGCATTTGTTGGAAAATTGGCAATCCTCTGCCTATTTTTGCCTCTAAAGGATTAGGTTTTTATTGGATGCAGCTTTTATACCAAGGCATGATTAAAATCACCTGCTGAACATCATTTGTTTCTACTCACATCATAACTTTCCTTTTCCAGCTTATTATTGGCCCTAAACTGCCACATATCAACTCTTTTTGGAATGTGTTAGAGGCCCTTAATGGCAAAAATGGATATATATATTTATGAAATAATGAAGCTGACCAAACAAAACATTAAATACCTTGTCTTTATAGTGTTTGTGCTGAAGTATAAGTCAGAATGATTTTTTAAATCAGTTTTCTATGTTTATTTGCATTTTTTAGACTGTCTGAACTTGGGGTTGTATTTGAATACTTCAAACTATTACAATCAAGTTTATTTTTTCCGGGATACCCTTTTTTTATAGGTTAGGCCAGTGCTGCTAAGTCGATTAATTTTATTTACAGTTTTATCCTACATGAAGAATTGCTTTAGTTGAGAATGGCAATAAAATAAAATAAAAAGCCTTCAATTAGAAACATGTCTGCCACAAATGCACAGAAAAATGTAAGTTACGCAAAGCACGTTACAGTTCTTGGTGACCCAGTAATTTTACCTGCATTATCCTGAAAGGGCTTTCTTAAGCAGGAGAAATCAGAAAGAGATATTTTTTTAAAAAAGGGGACCTACTTGTTGATAAATCCTACCCTGTGCAATCCACGTTCTGCCTTTCTGGACCCTGTCAATCCCTGTATTGACACTTTTTGTAAGCTAGTGTTAAGGATATTGAACAGATTGAGCAGCACCCTAAAATGCTTTGATAAAATCACATAACACACTCTTTAATCACAACTAACCAAGCAGATAAAGTTGGTGTCATTGTAGCTATGGACTTGTGTAAGTATTTATTGGAAGTTAGAGGCAATTAAAAGACACATCATGTTATGAAATTTTCAAGTTTGACCCTACTTCACAGATTGCTATCTTATCAAAGAGAGTAATAGATGAGGCAACACATGTAGATCTCATTGACAAAAAGACGTCTAACTTTCTTGACAAAGTACTGTATATCAGTGAATACCTATATTTTATCTGCTACCCAAGATCCACAAAGATCTTCAAAATCCATTTGGCAGGTCTACTGTATCTATGATGGTCTCCCTTTTTATTAATTTATTATACGCATTTATTAATTTTTACATCTCGGATTTATACCATTAGCTAGGATTCAACCTATTTTTTATGCCACCTACAGAAAATACCATATGATTCTAATTATATAGGAGTCACTTTAGATATTACTTTACTGCACAATAATATTCCACAAGATTATGCGGGAATTATTGTACACATGATGCTTCTGAGACGGTCTGCGTTTCAGATCAATTTCATCTTGCTTAACAAGGAGCAGACAGATCTAGCTTTAAACTGAAATTTTTATGCCTTTGAAAACTGCTTTTTCAGACAACAAAAAGTTGTATCTATAGGGGCTCACTTTAGCTCTAGAACTGCTAACGTGTATGTTTCAGTAACTGAAGAAAAATTTGTGTTTTTATGTCTCAACCATTTTCTTGCTCAGGTGATCAGATGGGTCAGATATATTGATGATTTATTTGTCACTTGAAAGGGTAGTATTGATTCTTTTATTTCATTTTATCTATTTCTTAATGTTTATGATCCAAATTTATCATTCAGAGTAAATTATTGTTTTAATTTTAATTATTTTCTGGATGTTTTATTCTATGTTAAGGATCACTTTTTAAAATTCTAGACATACTGTAATACCACAGATTACAATATCTTACTACATGCATCTAGTTATCATTCTCAATTGTTAATTAATCATTTACCAGTTTCACAATTTTTCCATCTATGTGTTCTAGTCATCAGGTATTTATTTCTGGAGTACACACTTGCAGAAAAGGTTTTAAGAGATTTATCTTAAGACACTGTCATGTACTTAGTTTAAATACCCGTTTTAATAATCCGTCACTGTTCTTATTCACTTGTAACCGTAATATCCGTGACACTGTAGTCAGTACTCTATGTACAACACTAAATTACCCACAAAAATAATTAGTTTCTTAAGAATGGTCACTTTCCTTGTTTGCATTGTACCTGCTACATTAATATATTTAAAACAATGTTACTCCCAAATACACCATTATTTTGTACTATAAATCAGATTGCAACTCATTGGGTGTGATCTATTTATTACTATGCCCTTGTCCACTACTTTATGTAGTTAAGATGTTCTACAAAGTTAAGGCACAAATTGTGGAGCATAAAATAAGAAACGGGATGTAATATCAAACGTGGTTTCTAGGCACTGGAAATTGTCAAACCTCATCAAGAGAGTTCTGGGTTCTAGGTTTTGGAAATTGTCCAGGGGAGGGGATTTTAACAATCAATTACTACGCCATGAAGCCTTATGGATATTTAAACTTGATTCATGCAATGGTTTGGGAATGACAAGTGAAATTAAATGCACTGCTTTGTACAAATCCATACACTTCTGTAATCAGCTCTTTTTTGGTCCTAACCATCATTTCTGTTTATTAGGTTTGATGTTGTTCATTTTCCAGGTTACATTTTGGTAATTCATATTACTGTTGACAAATAGCAGGGCAGCGGTACCAAATTTGATTGCCTTTCTGCCTGCTCCAATCAGACTGTGTTTTTACTTTGTATTATGTGTTATTTTACTTAGCTTTTTTTCACCTGCTACTTTTAGCGTCATCAGCTAAGAATGCCAGACACTAAGAAACATTGGAAGGATGGTCACTCATCAGCTTTCTGACTCCATATTCACAGACTCAGCTTGGCTGAGTGAGATCCTTCATAAAAGACTACAACTACAGCAGACAAACCCGAAAAAAACATTGAGGGAAACACGCTGGAGTGAGGAACAGGCTGAGGGAACCTAGGCACACCAATAATTGCTACTCAGTGACAACATCATTGTGTTTATGGAAGAAGTGGTATGCTTTATTAGTAAACTAGGGGAAGACATTGGTCCCAATGTCATCATCAGGACTTACCCAAATCAAAAACCACAAGTGGATAAGACCATTTGTGATGCACTAAACACATGCACAGATGTGTACAACTCAGAGATGGCGTGTGGGAATATGGACTATTACAAAGCTGCCTTGAAAAACCTGAGGAGAACTTTGAAAAATGCTAAGCAGTGATATGGGGGAAAAAATTCAAGGACAATTTGAGCAGTAAGATTCCAAGCACATATGGCAAGGTCTACAAACAATAAAAGACTATAACGCAACACTGCTCCCACCACAGGAAGTGGAAACACCTATCTGGCAGATGTGTTTAATAATTTTATGTGTGGTTTGATGTGAATGCTGGTAATGACAGCAGTACAACATATCTGCAACTGAAAGTGAACACCAGGAAGGCAGCAGGCCCAGACGGTTTCAGGTCCAAATGGCATTCTAGGACATGCTTTAAAAAAGGTAATACTTAATCTCTTCATAATCCAATCTATCAGACCGATATGCTTTAAATGGTCCACCACTGTCTCTGTACAAAATCACATCCAACCTGCCTGAATGACTGCTATCCCATTGCACTAATGTCTAAAGTAATAAAGTGTTTTGGAGGCTAGCCAAGAAATAGATATGCTCTTCAATGCCTAAAGAGCTAGATCGATTATAGTTTGCTTATCGCTCCAGGATATCCAAAGGTGATGCCAGTACCTTGATTCTACATACAGTATACTATAGTGATGCCAATTAAGTATTTAACACATTAAACCCCTCTAAGCTCACCACCAAGGTCACAGAGCTGGATTTGAACACTTCACTGCGCAGGTGGGGTTTTAAATTCTTGACAGGTGCTAGCGGGTGGCCACACTTCATCATCCCTCACTCTTAACTCCACTCACTGACTCCACAGGACTGTGTTACGAGTCCTCTGCTATATTCCTTATATAGGAATGACTGTATGGCTGTACATGACACTAATATCATTGTCAAGTTTGCTGATGACACATATGTAGTAGGACTATCTCTAACAACAATGAGCTGGCTTTCCTGGATGAAGTGTAGTCTATCACACTTGTGTCACGATAATAATCTTCTCCTGAATGTCAGCAAGATAAAGAAGTCGATTGTGGATTTTGGGAGAAAACAGCAAAGACACTACCACCCTCTTAGTATTAACAATACTGTGGTTGATAGGGAGGGCAGTTTCAGATACCTCAGTTTCCACGTCACAGAAGACCTGACCTGATCCACCATATTGACACTTTGGTGAAGAAGGAACTGCCACCTCAGTCGCCACAGGGATTTTAGTCTATCCTCCTTGATACTAAAGAACATCTACATAACCACCATCGAAAAGTATCCTGATGGGAAGTATTACTGCCAAGGTTTGAAAACAGCACACAGCAAGAATGCAAGGCTCAGCTGAATGCATCAGTGGGTGTGCACTTTCCAACTCCAGGACATCTATATCAAGTGATGTCAGACCAGAGCAAAACAAATAATTAGTGATGCAAGCTACCATAACAATGGCCTCTTCTTTGTACCACGTTCATGGAAACACTATTGGTGCCTAATGACCAGATCAGAGAGACTGAGGAGGAGCTTCATATTAAAGACTATACACATCCTAAATGAGGGTAGTGCCTAGAACTACATGATGAGCTATTACTAATTCTCTTATAATAAGTTATTATTTATGCTGTCATTGCACATATTGATATTTTTATTGCGTTCTTTTAATGCACAGTCTTGGATTTTAGCAGCTAAGCATATCACTACATACTGAACTGTGTATATAATTGTATGTGACAAATACATTTTTTTTTTCTTTTTTTCTTTTCTCTCTCCTACACATTTTTCCAATCTATCTTAATACTCACATCAGCACAAACAACTTTCTTCTTTTCTGCAAATGTGTGTATATATTATATATGTATGTATGGAGGCAAAGGTCTGTGATATGGTTAGCATATTTGAACCAGAAAATCCACAAAGGGAGCAAATGAATAACATTTATTAGATTCTTACCAGGAATCATCATCAGAGGAAAATGATTAGACTTACAGGAACCCAAGGCAATATATAGCAAATAAGAAGGGGAAGATATATGGATGTTTGGGTATGGTTGGTCGATGAGGAAGGGTTTGGAGGGTGTTGGTCATAAAGTCTTATTTATTATTTGCATGTTCATTATGGTCTAAAAACCTTTTCCCAAAATAACTTTTTGCACACATGGATAAAGGCACAATTGCAGTTAGTGTTCACTGCAATGAAAGGAAATCAGGTACAGTTGTTCCATTTTAGTTTTATAAATGTATAGAGATGTAGGTGTCATTTTACCAAGGAGGATGAAGATGGGATGCTTAATTGCTCATTAAAAAACACTACTTTCTAAAAGACCTGAATTTCAACGGAGGTGCTAGATACAGGCTGTTAACACAGAGAAAGCTTTGGGCATGTATAATTTGGAGATGACCTTTGCAGCATTTTCAAAGACATGTCAGAGTCCTGCAGAGTAAGGTACTTTTGAAAATTTAAACTCCTTGACTTGTCCAAGTAACTAGATAATCTTATTTCCAGCAGATGTTGATAGGAGTAACTCATTACTACAATATGTTAATTTGGGCACTGACTGGTTATTTTTTAACTTTATATAACTTTCATTTCCATTGTATGCCTTTTAATGGATTTTTGACCATATAAGCAGCTCCACCTGAGTGGACAGAAGTTCCATCCATCCATCCATCCATCCAGTCTGCCATTTAAACAGAATAGAAATTCGGTTCATAGACAAACAATTTATCATGTTAGAGACAAAAAGGAGTGATTTCTGTTGCTGAAGTGAGGCACTGCAGTGTAAACATTAAATAAATTTTTTTCAGAGGATTAATAGCTATAAAATTTGTTTTACAATTATTGCTCAAGAGACATTATTAAAGGCCATATTGTGAAATATGCTTCTGATGAGGCAGTGGAAAGTGCACAGCTAGAAGGATGTTTATTTACTCTTCAGATGATTGCACATTTACCAAATAATCTTTAAATTCCCATTCAAAATTGCTCCAATTTGGACAAACTGGATCACCCCTGAAATTCAGAATCTTCCATCAGTAACTAGACTGATCCATAATATATCTTTAAAAATGCCATGCTAAAATATTTATTTAAATAAATAAAGGTATCACATACATAATATATAAAAGTACAAATATGTACATTAAAATCCCTCGGCTCAACACAGTATAGCCATAAAATGATTCAGTATAAAGAAAAGGTAATCCTCACATCCCAAAGCAATGTCCTTCAATATCCCAATCATTCCACATTCCCAAAGTATAAACTCCTTTGTTGCTATGGGCCCAGAGATGGCTCCTTGGTACTTGGTGTATATACAAGACAGTTTTCCTGATATGCGAAACAGAAGAACAGAGGTATCAGAGATGGAGACATTCATTTGGTCATGACTCTGAACCCCATCTATCTGCTCACAAACTACCTTTATGGAACAAATGTATACAGATAATAAATATGCAACAGGTGTCTACCTTGTTTCTAGTCATTCTCTGAAAGATTGGCTGCTTATTAAAGCTGGTCAAATTTCACTACAAATGACCTGAAGACTCATTTATAATGCTTGCGTATGTACAAAAATAGTGCAAATGTAGGGATTTATAAAAGAAAACTTGACGAGAATGTGTATATTTACGGCAACTCTGACCCATGCATATGCAACATTTTGGAGAAACTTGGAAATGACGACACACTTGATCAAACAGGGAAATGTAGCCAAATAAGATAAACGACAATGCATAATGATAAATTACATGCATAATAATTCAATACATCAAGCCGACAAACATACTGAAGCTCAGATGTGATGAATATGATGCGGACTACATTTTACTTCCCTTTCAAGAGGGCAAATCATGCTTATCTGCACCAAAGAACTTTTTTGTTTATATTTGCCGATTTAGACTATCCATTGCTACTTCTCAGGTTACTGGCCAACAGGTCAGGAATATTTCAGCCAAGCCTCACTCTGCATTGCTCACTGTGCTGGAAGCCTTTAACCGACTGACAAAGAGCTATATCCAGTTTTCATATGGTCTGGGTGCATACAGTATATATGTAACATAACATGTTGTTTCCAACATAAAAAGGCAATTTGCATCAGTGTCTGTTTTAATAGGAGCACTTTAATGCACTCTTACTGGACCTTTTTTATTTAACTTTTTATTTCAGGCATGGTGTGGCTGGAGCTCATAGCATTTACAGCAGCAATAACATGTTGCCATTCAACATATTTGCATTTGATGCTGACACCCGCGCTTAGGCCACTAAATAAAGGTTCTTTGCGTGCCTCTAATTTAGAGACCAGAACTTCTATCTCGCACTACTGGATTTGTCATGTTGCTGCACTACCAGCCAGTCAAGGTCTGCCGTATTGAGATTGCATATGTATGATGTTGATTAGCATGGTTCATATATGGTTATTTTAGGGTAACTGGGTGAGGTTTGAGGCACATTCACAAATGCACATTTACAAGATGATTGTGATTTATAAAGGATAAGGTGCGTAGAAATGTGTGTATCCCAGGTTTTATAAATCTGATTTCGTTTGGTGTACGCATTTTCCTGTTTTTTGCCATACAAGTATTTTCATGGTTGACATCACATAAAGTTTTAAAAATGAGGTGCTTGGCCATAGAGATTCCAAAAGTGACTTTTTCAGGTTCTGATTTTCTAAGTATTATAGTAATGCAGATGTAATGTTCCTCTAGGAAAAGTGTAATAGGATTTGAGGAAGTGCCCATGAATTTCTGTTGCCAAAAGGCAATCTGTAAAAATGGAAGATCTGGGCAGGGTTTAGGAGAAAGAAAATCAAAAGTATTGGCTTTCAGATTTGAGAAAGAAAAGCCAAGAACTAAAAATCTGAGGAGGCGTCTCATGCATGGAGAGGAAAGGCAGAGGAATATGCTGTCCTGATGAAGTTACAGTGGTAGAAAAGGGGCCTGTTGACATTAAAAAAGTAGCTGCTTTCACCTTTTCATCTTGTACTTTAATTAAAATAGACCTTCCATTGAATCAGTATGAACAGCAAACTAGAGTCTGTTTAGCACTACAGCTCAGAATGTGAATTTTAAGAGGAGCAGATAGTCTTAAAAATTAAAGAGATGCCCATACTTAAAAAGACATATCTGCCCTTACTACTTAGGAAACAAAAGGGTTGCTGGCTTTAGACCCAAACAAGGTTGTTTTAATTTTAAACTTAAGCCTGTTAGCCTTGTATCTTCCTCAAAAACAATTGTGGGCTGTCATTAAGTCTATTAATAGATTTTAGTATTCTTGCTAATGTCTCAAATATATATGGTTATATATTTTGCAGAAAAAAATATATAAAATGTTTTATTAGTTTAAAAAAGTATTTCAAATGATTTAACTCATTTTACTTGATGGTCATGGAACAATAAGCCTTCAACATTTGATTTTGTCATAAAAAAAATTGTAAAAATTGTAGTCTATGGTTTATTTTTTTGGAGAAAGGATAACAATTTAACTTGGGACATGAAATCTACAAATGGATGGTTATGCAGGCTTCTAAGGCTTTAGAATTTCCATGAAACTGGTGATTGTCTATAGACACGAAAAAGGTGATTGGTGTTCGCTCTAAAAATCCCAATCATAGCATCACTACTTGTTTCCCTTAACCAGGCACTTCCTGCCATTACACTATATACTGCCAACTTGTGCTAACTGCCACTGTGTACTTTTTTTGAGAAAATGAAAAGTAGCTGAACATAGTATGTGTGAAATGCAGTGCTCCAAGTAGAAGGGCACATAACTGAACATGTAAAATGCCCAGTAAGTATTCACTCTTAGAAGTTTTCACATTTGATTATTATACAGCATTGAATCACAATAAGTTTAAATTGTTTTTTATGGCATTGATCAACAGAAAAAGAAACTTCAAAGTCCAAGTGATAACCAACCTCTGCAAACGGGTATAAACTAATTACAAATACAAAATACACAATAATTAATTGTATTCACTCTCTTAAAGCCAGCATTTAGTATATGCACTTTTAGCATAATTTACAGGGTTGTGTCTTTGTAGATAGGTCTCTATCAGGTTTGTACATCTAGGCACTGCAATTTTTCATCTTTCCTCTTTTAAAAACTGGTCCAGTTCAATCAGACTACATTTGGATCGTGAGTGAAAAGCTCTTTTTTAAGCCTAGACACAAATTCTCAATTAGACTGAGACCTGGACTCCGACTTCACAACTCCAGGACATTAACATTGCTGTTTCTAAGCTGTTCCTATATAGTTTTGGGTTTAAGCTTGGGGTGTTTTGTTTTGCTGAAAAACAAAGCTTTTTTCCAAGGTTTAGGTTTATTGTAAACTTCTTCAGGTTTTCTTCCAGGATTTCCATGTACTTTGCTGCATACATTTTACTTTCTACCCTCACAACCCTTCAAGGGTCCACAGCAAGATGCTGCCATCACTACATTTCATGGCAGGGATGGAGTGGTTTTGATAGTGTGAGGTATTTGACTTACATTAAATATGGTGTTTAGTCTGATAGATAAAAAGTTTAATTTTGGTCTTATAGAACTATAGAGACTTCTCTTAGCTGACTTCAGAGTCTCTTGTTTGTCTTCTGGCAATGAATGCTGCCTTTCCTGGAATTAGCTTAATATTTTAGCCAAATTAAGCATGTTTTGCATATTTTGAACACACACCTGGATAACAGAAATTTGATATGGTATTACAATTTTTCCTGGCCACCACACAAACATAATGGGGAAAGTAACATATAAAAATATTAGGCCTGGGAAAGTTAATTCATTTCATTTTTGCAATTAATGTGGCCTGTTTAACATGATAAAAAATATTGTTGAATCCAGGGCCAGCAACAAGGCAAATGCTTTGGTCAGGCGGCATTTTCATGTATTTTTTTTTAACATTACAAAACAATAATACAAATAAGTGTATACCTAAAAAATTACATAGACATCCAGTATCATATTTATATATCAGTATTATATTTACATACTACCATTAAAAATTTTATGAAATAAACTTTTCATTTAAAGGTTTAACATTTCATATTACGCAGTTCACAACAATACACCAGATGTCAATACGTAGCACTGGTGTTCTTTTCTTGATTTATATATACTGACATAGATGCAGGGGAGTGGGAGGAAAGGAGTTTGGGAGGGAGATTTAGGACACTCCTGGTGCAGTACCACAGAAAAATTAAGCTCTCTCCTTTTTTATATTTCATGTTTCTGTAAGAAGATCGAAATAAAGTCATATCACACAAGTGCTAAATAAGTTATCTCTGAGTGGCTCTAAAACCAAAATCTCTGCATTTAACTCACTAGCATTCTGACTGCCCTAATATAATGACAAAAATCAATGAAATAGAAATGTAAAGATTATCACTACCCATGTTCAAGTTTTTAATATCTTCACTAATTTATGCAAAGAATGCAACATAACCATTCAAGTAATGCATAGTGTCCATTTTTATGCAAGATAGCAGCTACAGAATCTTTTTAGTGTGCCAGGAGCAAAGGTGTAGGTAGAGCAGTGTTTTCTAACTGTTTTTTGTGGTGGCACACTTTTTGTAACCCAAAAAAATACCAAGGCACACCATGATTCTAACAACCATAAAAGCTTTAAATCTATACATGTGCTAAACTGTCTGCAAAATGGTGATCAAAGAGCTGCTTTTATGTTGGCTTCTTCAGATAGTCCTGTCCTCCTTGTACAGGTCTCGATACCTGGGGCACTACACTGTTACTTCCACAGTGCACCTGTTGAAAAACACTTGTGTAGAGTATAATTATCAAGTCGTTTATGGTGAATAATTGAGGATAGTACGAGGGCAATCCCAAAAGTAAGGTCTCCAAAGCGGTGGGGACGTAGAAAAACTGTTCGTACGGCTGTTGGCCACACTGTTGTGATTGGTGCTTCTTCCACTCCACTCCATGCGCGGCTTTGCTGGGATGCTCAATCTTGGCTTGGCAGCCCTTGAAAATGGAGCTCCCGTTAAACGCTACCGCCAAGTGCGAAGTTCGCGCAATTATTCAATTTTTGAACGCAAAAGGCGTTAAACCGGTTGAAATTCATCACCAATTGACGAAAGTGTATGGACAGTTGTGCATGGATGTCAAAAACGTTCGCAAGTGGTGTAGAGAGTTTACAGCCGGTCGTACTGAAATTCACGACGAACAAAGGAGTGGGAGACCGTCAATTTCCAACGAGACAGTCGCGAAGGTTGAGGAAAACATGCGTAAACATCGACGGATCACTCTGGATGCTCTCTGCATTTTGGTTCCTGAGGTTTGCCAAAGCACCATCCACAGGATTTTAATGAAAAAGTTGCAATATCGGAAGGTGTACGCAAGATGGGTACCACGTATGCTGACAGAAGACCCACCCACCAACCCTATAGTCCAGACTTGGCACCCAGTGACTACCACCTGTTCCCTAAGTTGAAAGAACATTTGTCCGGATGGTGATTCTGCTCCGACGAAGAGGTGAAAGATGAGGTTCAATGCTTCCTGAAGGACATGGCAGCGAGCTTTCTAAAACTACCACAGCGTCTACAAAAATGCATCGACCGAAATGGCGATTATGTAGAAAAATAAATAATTCTTTAACCTTTAAAATGATGTAAATATTATAGAAAATAAACGGTTGTTTGTATTTATAAAAATATAGGAGACCTTACTTTTGGGATTACCCTCGTATTTATGGAGTTTCAACACAAGTTTTAATGTATGCCCATAGAGATGCTTACTCTTACAATTAAATCAGTATTCAGCAGTGCATTCAAAGTCAATAGGTCATTACGATCGTTTAATTTTTACTTTGACATGTCTGTGTCTCATATCCTATGCCAATTTGATAATTAATAAATTGGCCTCATTTTCTTATTGCCTTCTTT
The DNA here is from genome assembly GCF_900747795.2 of Erpetoichthys calabaricus. Classification (NCBI taxonomy): domain Eukaryota; kingdom Metazoa; phylum Chordata; class Cladistia; order Polypteriformes; family Polypteridae; genus Erpetoichthys; species Erpetoichthys calabaricus. The sequence continues at coordinate 246,499,474 of NC_041397.2, read as the reverse complement.
TCAACTTGCCTTTTAGGAAGGCATTCAAATTCAGGTTATACTTGCTGAAGTAGTATTTTGTTAAAAGTTCAGGTCTAAGGTCATGTCATTTTAAAAAATTCCTTTGTGTTGATTCTACATTCAATTTATAATTCGGTGTGTATTTACTTCATGATTTATGTATTAATTTTATAATTAAGTTTTAATGTTAGATGTGATTAATCACAATTAATTACATACATTTATTCAATGAATCAGTTTTGGTCAAGTACATGCCAAAATATGCAAATCAGTATCATTTATGAATGGATATTTTTCTGTTCTATTGGAAATGTATCTTAAATTATACATTATTACATGGGTCAATTTCAAAGACAATAACTGTTTTTGTGAAGTTTGCACAATCTCTCCATTTCTACATTATTTTCACCTGTTACTTTCCGACCACTTATTAAAGTGGCAGAGGATGAGCGAGAGTGGATGTTTTTTAATGTGTTCTTCAATGTTTATGGGAGCTAAAGGTGGAGTGCAGTACTCTAAGACATGTTGAAAATGCTCAGTAAAGTTTGCTTTGCAAATTTGCTTGTGCACAGAACATTCTGGAAACCAAACGGCATACTAGTTATCACTCCGACTTCAATGAATCAACATTTTTACTTCAAATAATATGCCCATTCATTGTCTGTTTGCAATTTGGACATTCTGCCATGTCCTCAGAAGATTTTCTTCTGTATCCATAATGACATTGTATGTATGCATATATGTACTAAATAACATTTTTATTGGCTTATACAGTGAGATTGTGAATGATTCTTAAAAAATGTACTAATTTTAATTAGTTCAGCCTTATTGTGATTTTCATAAAAGTAGAGCTATGTAAGTGAATATGGGTGTTGGTGTGTAGGGTAAGTACGCCTGCATCTAAGAGAATATACACACTCACAATCCTCTCTTCTTTGGTGATTTTTGAGCTTTGTAACATACTAGCAAAATACCCGCGCTTCGCAGTGGAGAAGTAGTGTGTTAAAGAGGTTATGAAAAAAAAAGGAAACATTTTAAAAATAACGTAACATGATTGTCAATGTAATTGTGTTGTCATTGTTATAAGTGTTGCTGTCTTTTATATATATATATAGCAAAATACCCGCGCTTCGCAGCGGAGAAGTAGTGTGTTAACCTCTTTAACACACTACTTCTCC
>NC_041397.2:246448296-246493296 GCF_900747795.2 Erpetoichthys calabaricus | reverse complement strand
TGGCCACCTGCATGTTCTTGCGCACACTGAATAAGACAGCGCTATATGCAATCATCAGATTCAAATGTTAACAGTTATATAGCACAGAATGGAAATCAGCAGTTCTTAGCATTCCACCATGCAAGCTGTCATATCAACCGCCTACCGTAACTTGCTTTCTTTTTTCTTCGGTTATAGTCTTGAATAAAAGTGCACTTGTTTTGTTATACTTTTACATCAACATATCTTCCTGTGTTTGAGCTACATGGGCATGCTCAAAAAATACATGTATAATGCCACGAAAAGTGCATGCAGACACTTCAGTTAGCAAGCATTGGTACGACAGTGCAGTCACAAGTACACTGCAGAGCTTTAGCATGTCTTTATGTGAAAACAGTAGTGTCAGATGGGGAGTGTCTGATGATTGCATATAGCGCTGAAGTTACTGCTCTTTACTATGCTTTCCTCTGCATGTCCTGGAGTACAAAAGAAACAGCATACAGCAACACGTGGGGACTGGCAAAATTGTGGGGAAAAAAAACACGCGGTCGTATGTATCGTGATACACTGCAGAGCTATAGCGCGTCTTTATGTGAAAACAGCAGTGTCAGATGGGGGAGGGGGGGTGGTAGGGAAGGTTCCTGAACGCGACTGAGACAATGAAAAGTGAATTTAAAAAAAATAAACAAAGCTAACCTTTACAAATATCATAAATTACACCGGCTGTTACAGACTGAAATCAAATGTATCTTTTTATTCTAAAATAGTGAAAATAAGAACACTTCTCAAAAGGGAGCTGTGCAGGATTGAACTCATGACCTTCTGATTCCTGTTGCGCCACGGAAACAGTGATACCTAATGAGTGTCAATGTCATACACTAAGGCAGCTTTTTTTGGCGGTGGCTTTTTTTGTACCTTTTATGAAAGTGTTTCTTTGATATTTGGACTTCAGGCTTCATACATTATATAGTTTATGCCTACATTTTGTCATTTGCTACTAGAATATAAAAAACGTTTCTGTTTTAACAATGTGTTTACACAGATTACTGTAGAAATGCAACACATATGAAATGCGTGTGTTCCAAATAACAATCTATTATTTCCACTCTAAAACTCCACTTCACTCCCAGATAATCAATCAAGGCATGAGCTGGGAGAAGTTCGCGCACGTTCTAAGTCGGAGGGGGGATGGAATAGCCGGCTGCTGGCAGCTTGTCTTTTATCAGCACATTTAGAGGACAAAGGATGCTGGCGGAGAGCGCAGCAACTTTGCCGTGCCTCACAGACCTGAGTTCGATTCCCCGCTGGGGATAAAGTGTTGCTTTTTTTTTTTTTCTTTATAACCTCAAACAGACATAAAATGTATAAATTGGTATGCACTGTCAGTTAATGAGATCGTTATATTTTCATGTGGGATGTTCCTTTTAAAATATTTTTAACACTTGAGACTGCAATTAACATGAACAACTGTCCCTATAACTGTTATTTTTAAGATCCATAACACACAGACAGACAGAGCACTGCGTAATAGAGAGACAGACAGGCAGAGATATATAAATAAACAGGGAAGGCACATGTACTGAAAGAAAAAAAGATCAACATGTGTGTTGTTCCTACTGCACTGAATAAGCTGAAGTGCTCTAACATCACCCCTCCCCCATCTGACTCTCTAAGTAACAGCACAAGTACAGACGCAAACGAAGTGCATGTGTGTACTGTATAATATTAACAAAAAGAGCAGCTTACTACTGAAAATGGCAAATTTAAGAGTGAGTGGGGATCGAACTGGGACTCTTGATTACACTTGGTTTGCGTCTGTACTTGTGCTGTTACTTAGAGAGTCAGATTGGGGGGAGGGGTGATGTTAGAGCACGCGAGCTTATTCAGTGCAGCAGGAACAACGCACATGTTGATCTTTTTTTTTCTTTCAGTACATGTGGCTTCCCTGTTTATTTATATATCTCTGCCTGTCTGTCTCTCTATTACGCAGTGCTCGTCTGTCTGTGTGTTATGGATCTTAAAAATAACAGTTATAGGGACAGTTGTTCATGTTAATTGCAGTCTCAATTGTTAATAAAATATTTTCAAAGGAGCATCCCACATGAAAATATAACGATCTCATTAACTGACAGTGCATGCCAATTTATAAATTTTATGTCTGTTTGAGGTTAAAAAGAAAAAAAAAAAGCAACACTTTATCCCCAGCGGGGAATTGAACTCAGGTCTGTGAGGCACGGCAAAGTTGCTGCGCTCTAAGAAGCAAATCTTATTGTGTTATGCCACGGAAACTGTTGTATCATTTTTGAAACTTTTGTGAAAGTGTTTATTTGATCTTTGGAACTCAGGCTTTACACATTCTATAGTTTATGCCTACTACATTTTGTAACATTTATTACTAAAATATGAAAAAGTTTCTGTTTTAACAATGTGTTTACACAGATTACTGTAGAAACGGAACACACATGAAATGCGTGTGTTCCAAATAACGATCTATTATTTCCACTCCAAAACTCCACTTCACTCCCAGATAATCAATCAAGGCATGAGCTGGGAGAAGTTCGCGCACGTTCTAAGTCGGAGGGGGGATGGAATAGCCGGCTGCTGGCAGCTTGTCTTTTATCAGCACATTTAGAGGACAAAGGATGCTGGCGGAGAGGTGTGAACGGATTTAAGAAGCGATTTAAGGTGGGCCGGATCTACGAGTTTTTTTCGTAGGCTCTGGTAATTCTAGTGTTAAACTGCAGCAAATACTCAAAACTCTTTTGCAGACCACATGCTGATAGTTATCAGCCTAAAGATTTCAAGCCAGACTTCTGGAACTGTAAGGCAGTAGTACCAGCCACCACACAAGCCATATTTTAATGGTCAATCAAGTTGTCTTGTAAATTGTCTTTAAAACCTTGTAATGCATAATGTATATAATTGTATGCACAGTATGTTGCTTGCTAAGCATACTTCTATTTATTTATTTGGAACTGTATTTTCATCAACTGTTCAGTACATATGTAATACGTTAGTCATGTAGTACAAATTCTTTTATAACACTTTAATTATAGTTGTCGTTGTTTGCTGATGCAGACAATGTCATAACGGTGAATCTTCCATTCATAAATCCATTCATCCATTTTCCCAAATTTAAATGCAAGTCTTTTACAGAATTTTACTTTGTGATTCAATTTAAATATTATCAAGATTTTCAATAATATAATTAATTTTAAAAAATCCAATTTGAAATTAATTGCAATATAAAACATATTATTGCTTGTTACTTTTTTATCAGTGTTATTTTAATTAAGCAGAAAATTCCATTTAACATAGGAAATTTTTATTTTTTTAACCAAACAAACTGAACTAAACATTACCGCTTACAGTATTATAATAAACATTTAATAAAATTCTTCTGCTATCACTGTTTTGAGAAGCAAAAACATGCAAATTCTTTGCAAATATTTACAGTAAGCTTGGGAAAATGTAACAATTTAATTTGAACATATCTAAAATGCAGCAAGAGACTGGACAAGGAAACTAAAATAAAAATGAGGGAATGTGAAAGAAACAAAGCATGCAACATGATTACATAAGAAAAAGAAATAAGAACACCACAAAAGGGTGTTACAAGATGAAGGAAGGGTTCATACCTGGATGAGTGACTTCACACTGGGTTGGAAGACCATGTTGGTATTCAGCAGAAAGGAACGGAGCAGGGGTTGGGGATAGCAGGCTAATTGTGACAGCATTCCAGTCAACATTATATTCACATACAAAGAATTCTGCATCATATTCTCCAGCTTGGCAAACAATGCTGCAATGAAGGGTCCTGAGAAAGGAATGTGTACAGCTTGGTTTATGTTCTCTGCAGTTTATTGTAAACTAATGTTGAAACATAATCACAATTAATAATGCTAAGCACAAAAAGTCTCTACTCACGAAAATGCTTGCAACAATAAGCAGACAAAAAATGATTGAAAAAAATCTACAAAGTAATATTTATATTTAATAATAATGAATTCTCCTAATACACATTATCTAGTGCCTAGGTTATTCCTCTTTATGAGATAATCTATATGGTTACTGGACACATCTGAGAGAAATCTGACTCAGATAAGTGCTACTCTTACATTTGTTTACAGTAGTTTATCGTTCTTACAAATGGCAACATCACCATGCCACAGTTAAAAAAAAAAATAACATACCTGTGTAAGGCTGTCCTGCAGATCGTGCAGGGCTGGTCAACATAGTGCCCACATTTTGCACCTTCTGTATTGTTGAATCAGCAAGGTTCAGATCAAGGGATTGGCAACTTTCCTCTTCTTCTCTATACAAGTAAAGAGAGGGACACTTCCCTCCATTACTGGTGTCTTTGGCATCATCACAGAGGGTCTGAATCCTTTGGCGCTGATGCTGTTGCACTGTCTCTTCCAGCTCTCGTAATTCCTTGCTGAAGACCTCAATGCTGATACCAGATCCATTTATTTCACCTGGAGCTTGATCTATAAGTTCATCAATCAGACTTTCAACAGATTCCAGGCTGTGAGCCTCTGCTGTGCATATGCTGATATCTAAATGTGGAACATCTCCAATTTGTGAAACTAATGATTTCTGAGACAAAGATGATGATAACGGTGACAAAACTTGGCTTTTACTAGAAAGCTGCCTTCTTGCTTCAGGAGACTGCTGTCTATCATCTTTCACCCCATTTTGTACACCACAGTCATTCTCAATATTATCATCTCTGCGAACTTTTTTAACCTCCATTTCTTCATCGTGCCTTTCTTTTGTACCTGTCACCATTTGTCCTATACCATTAAAGAAAGGATAACCACTGCCATTAACAGGAAGCTGACTGTGACTTGCACTACAAGGCCCAGAACTCTGGGATGAAGCGGTAGGTAGAATTCCTTGTGGTCGCAGGGTACGCTTCTTAGTACGTGGTGTTAAACTTATGCAGTTATGCCCAATAGTGATGTCCCATTCCCCACTATCTCTATCTGAGCTATCCTTGTCAGATTTGTGACTGTTTGTTATGCTTTGCAGGCTGGGATCTATTCCCTCAAAATCTGCATTTTTTTCAACTGTCAAGATTGGATTACCATAATGCTCTGGAGTTATGTTCAGTGAAGATGGATTTGGAGGAGGCAGTGTCACACAGTTAGGAGATGGTGCTTCTCCATCATAGGGAGCAGACCAGCAGCGGCAAGCCCAAGCACACTGCTCAATGTTCTTCCGTGCATCTTTAAGATATTCAAGATATCCAGTTTCCAGTTCTCCTAGATCAGGTGTCTGATGCAATGGACTTTCTGGTGATTCTCCAGTAAGACTACTACTGCGTGGAGACTGGGGTGGGTCTAAATTTGAACTTGAACCCATACTCTGCTGGCGAATAAAGAAGGCTAGGCGAGATGGAGTGCTTGGTTTTGCAGGGGATTCCATGGCAGGACTTGTTGGCACTAGAAAAAATATATAAATATATGGATTCAGAAGGTATTCAGATGCCTTCACGTTATTGTGTTGCACATTTAATTTTAAATGGATAAATTTGTCACTTTTGCCCATCAAACCTACATTCAACAACCCATAATGACAAAGTGAAAACATGTTTTCAGAAAGGCTGGGAAATTCACTAAAAATCAAAAATTGAAATCTCCCTTTCATTTTTCAGACTTACTTTAAAGTAAATTAATCAACAAGTTCATCTTCCAGATGAGTGCTCATTGGTTGCCAGCTTTTGTATACACAGAGCACACCCTATGACCTGAGACAAAAATCAAACCTGTTTTAATTTTGTCAGGGAGCGTGGTAGACTGGAGATTAGTCTTTGTCATTATATAAAGTAATAGAGTATAGCTCTCTGATTTCAAAAGGTTAAGTCAATTTTCTTTTGCTAAACATTAGAAAATCTATGACAGAAGCATGGTTGGAACATTCAAGCCATCATATGTGATCAATTGTGATCAGCGAACCCTGCAGAGTCCACTTTGCAATGAGTTTGGCAAAATTATCAAAACTTTGCGAACTTTGATTAACTCTGTGGAATACATTGAAGTCAGGGGTGAAAGAAGGAAGTGAACTAGTTTAAAGTGGGTTGTAATGGTGTAATGCCCTTTTATGCGTCCCTGAGACCTGGGGAAAAAGTCTGCTAACTATGCTGTACTGATTATGATGGCCAAATATATCGCCTGCTTTAGTGCCATTGTGCTTCAAAAAGAAAAAGACACTGCAAAACAAACAATTTGCAATAAATGGCCACAAAAGTAGCAATAAGTATATAAAATATAGATAATTTTGCTCACAGAGTACCACTCTTGGGGCACACATTGGCAGTGCCAGAAACCGGCCACATGGAACTTTCATTGTTTGACATGGCTCCAGACGCAGCTAGAACCTCTATTTTGGTCTGCTTTACCTGTGCAGATATTTTCATCAAAAAGATAATAATGCCTTATAAATAGTATTAAACCTTTTGTTTTTACTATTTCAGTGTGTTCTGTTTGCTGATGAGGCCAGGCTGGGGGGATTCTGGGCTCCTTTAAAGCTTGTTTTGGGACTGTAGCAGGGAACATGGCTAATTTGCATACATAATTAGCCATGTGGTGTTGAGTTGCCAGGGTATGAGGATAAGTGTTATATATCTGGTGACAGTACTCATAATATTCTTCTTATAGTCAGTTTTTAATTACTATAATTTTTTTTCTTGTTAAATGCATGTGAGGTGGAAATCCAACAGTGTTTCTCAAACTTTGCGGCTTTGGGAGCCAATTTTACCTTTTTAAGTTCACTGTTGACCCAGATACAGCAATCAAGGAGCAAAGTTTGGGATTAAAACAACTGTGACTGGAAGAGCTGGGTTTCCCCTTGGTGAAATGAGTGCAGTTAGATACAGTGAAAATATCACACAACACTGATCTTGGTAAGCATGTGTGAAACTTTTGCAAATGGCTGCTACATCTTGTAATATCACAATGGCCTCGCAATGCACCATGGGGTGCTTGGGGGAAAAAAATGTTCACCTAAGCTGCTACACAACACATTTCCAGGAAAATACTACGCAAACAAGCTCACTGGCAAATACAGCATATTCGCTGCAAAATATGCTTTGGCGAATTTCAGTAATTAACACTAGTTATCAACAAGCTGTTGGCAGTAGCAAACCCTGTCAGTTGAAAAGAGGTACCTGTTGCATATGTGCACATTTCATGAAATGACTCAGCACTGCATCAGCATTTGTTTGAAACTGCAGGCTGACTGGTATAGTAAGCAGTCTAATGTTACTGTGCTTTCTCACCTTTTCAACACTAAAATTAGTTTTTCCTAAAAACAAAGGACCTCTTTTATATTTGTTTTCTCAATATTTTCTACACACAGTACTTTACATTCTCTGACTTGGTTGTGATGCTTTCCCCTCTCTGCAGTTATCACTACTTACAAGTTGTGGAATATTCTCCGTGTTTAATCCATTTAAAAAGATTATTCAAGTATTTCAAAAGTTATTTTCTACTTATGATTCCTTTACTAGTAACTGGTATTAAAGCAACAGTGAAATGATTTGCCCAGTCCTCTTTTTAGTAATTTCCTTATTTTTACCATGATAAATGACAAGAGAATACGAATTTTGTCATTCTTGCCAACACTGTCCCAGTTGCTCTAGATGCTAACACTATTGTTTCTCTTGCTGACGTTACAGACTTGCTGCACAAAATTTCCTCACAAGTAGCCAGCCTCTACTCAAAATTTGCCATTTAGGTAGTCACACAGCCAGATGTAATTTTCAGATAACAATACACAACTGGGGACAACCCATTAAAAAGTGTGCAGTGAATAGTGGCGAAATCCCATGCTGCAAAGGCTAAACTCACAGAGCTTCTTCCTAACCCCAATTCCTGAAGTCCGTCCATTTTAAACTGCTGCCAGGGTATCAAAGAGAGAGGAAAAGACACTGAACAAAAGACTAGACACTGACAGAAAATAAAAAGTTAAAATTGCTTTTACCAATTCAGGAGCTCAGTAGCACAAAGTAACTGAAGCTTAATAATTAATTTGCACATTCTAATGAGTGCTGCAACAGTGGAGACATACAGGCAAACAGACACAGAGACACACACTCATACACGTAGACCACCGCACCTACTGGGCTTCACACACTTGAGAAGTGCCTCTGTTTGGTACAATATCTTTCTATCACAAATACTGCATCACTACCTAACATAACAACAGAAAAAAGAGTTTAGATAAGCATTGTGTTCTAAGGCTGTACAATGTGTTAAAATGCAGTGGCTATTTTGTCATGGCAAGTTTGCATTTCCAATTAGAAAGTAATGTTAATTTTCTTTAATTACTACTTTAGATGTGCAGTCAAAAGGTGGATGTTGTGCAGCCCTCTCCCTGATTTTATTAGTGTTATTAAGCAGATTTGATGATTTGGGTGTTTTGAGTAGGAAATCTGTAACAGCAGTGCTTTTGACAAAGTTTGACACACTGTTTACTTCAAATACATATTTTACAGTTCATATTTTCACAGAAGCACCTAAACCAGATTCAGTCTGAAAAGTAAATGCAGATAGATTAAACTATTTTATACAGTATACAGTAACCATGATAATTTTTAGTTATTTCAAGATATAAATGTTTGTCCATACCACCCACCTCTAACTATCAGGTAATAACATTAAGTACTGCAGCATCCTGTCTCCTCTGCTTTAAACTAATCCCAATGCCAAGATGCCAGAGAAGTAGCTTCAAACATTTTTATTAGATTATATGGAAATACAGATTTGCATAAAAAGATTCAGGGGAATTTAACAGTTAACAACTATGTATTAAAAAACAATTACGTATTAATAATTTGAACTTGACTCTTTCACTCCCCTATGCTTGAATGTATATGCTATATGGGAAATATTACGAAATACACACATAAAAAAGCTTTCAAGTAATCAGTATCTTTTAGCATTATTTAATATTAGTGCAATCACAGTCAATAAATTAGGAGCATAGGAGGTGGTTTGAGAGGTGTGCTTCAAACTAAATCCACCGGTTTTCTTATTTATCAAATAAAACAAAATTGCTAAAGACACATACCCTGAGACAGACACTTTGTGATTTTTGGATCAATCAGATTGTGTTCTAGTTGTAGTTCCTGCAACTTAATGTTGAATAACAGTATAAGAAAACAGACGAATGGATAGACGAATGTGCTGCATTTACATGTAATTGTGCGGATTGTAGCTAACAGACCTCAGAAAGCAACATTTTATATTAAAGAATACATATGATTTCCTTACCTCTGCTCCAATACATGGAATCTTCTTCATGCTCTGAAGTAGATCCCAACTCCAGCTTGCAGCATTCGGGAATGAGAGACAGGAACTTGTCCGATGACTTCCCATATATGTCTATTTCCCTCACAGCTCGCCTCTGACTTATCATAACATGGGTACAAGGCAGGAGATACCTACAAATGAATTTAAAATGCAACTCAGAAAGATGATTGCATCCATTCTAATCAAACACTGCACTACTGATATTCAATTTATAAACATTTACACAGTTTCATGATTAGTACACATAACACTTCCAACTGACAATAAACACATCTTGAATTACATTTTAAGTACTTAACAGTTTAAAAAGAACTTTATAGAAAGCATCATCTATTTTTTGCAGTTTCTTCAAGTGACTGATGTTCAGTTTATCTAAAACAGATTAACGAGGAAGAAAAAGTTCCGCCAAATTTTAAATGTTAAAAAGCTAATACATTTTTTACAGTGAAGGAGAGAAAAGCCAAGCAAAATGACACCTTTTATTGGCTAACTAGAAAGATTACAATATGCAAGCTTTCGAGGCAACTCAGGCCCCTTCTTCAGGCAAGATGTAAAAGGTGTCATTTTGCTTGGCTTTTCTCTACATTCATAATGGCTAACACGGTACAACACCCTAGTATTACAGTGAAGGAGAAAGAAATTGGAATTCACATATTTGTTTCAAGAAGAATTGATTACTGTCCTACTTTTCCTTTAGGAACTGTAAATTTCAATCTTGACACACCACACTTCAATAAAAAGTGTGGAGTAAAATGAATGTGTAAATTTAATCATGTCACTGTGGTTCTTCAGTCTCTTCATTAGTGTCCAATTAAAATAAGAAACAGATTCACAATTCTCTTTTGAACATATGAAGCCGTGAATAATTTAGAGATGCTTATACTGTATACCAGATAACATTCTATAATCACATTTGCTAAGACTATCATAAAATGGCAATGATAAACAACATTATTGCAGAATGTAAAACCTTTGGTTACAACGAAGCTAGCAATGTAGTAATTTTTCAGTATATATGAGAGATGTTTATCTAGTTACCACTTAAACGAATACTGGAGACTATTTCAGTCTACTTAATCTAGAAGTGCTGGTGCAACAGTGCATGATACATCATTGTTTGTTGAGATTCTGTATGTTTAGTTTGCTTTTATAGCTATGGGCTATCAAAGTTACTTCCTGGACACCACTTCAACCTTTAATTAGACAAACTGGGACATGAATTTGCTGATAATGGAAGATGCATTGTTTATATAGTGTTCTCCTAGGGCTAAATCTGCTCAAGCATGTTTACGCAACTGACACTTGCCTGGAAGGTTTAGTTTGCTTACTAACAGAAAAACCAGCTATCCTTAGATATATTTTTAAATCTCCTGAGGTCTATTATATAAGTGATTTGTTTTACTTATTTTTTTGATAAAAGAAAAGAGATTAGTGGCATGAATTGTTGAAGTCTGATAATCTGTGTCTTGGTGACTTAATGGCTGAAGACTTTGCTTAATGGTTGGTGAAATATGTAACTAAACTGATATCCTTTAAAGCCCACAAAATATTTCATCATATATTACTTGGTAATCAATTCCAAGCACTATAATTTCCTTAAAAAACATCAAGTGCTTTGGAATAAAATAACATTACGAGATAACATAAAATAACCAGCTAGCCTGATAAGTTATTAAGCACAGAGTTATATGGAGAAAAGCACAAATAAAATTGTGTTTGTACACTAGACTGAAGTGGCAACAGACTACCAGTATTTGAAGAAAATTTAATTGAGCAATTGCATTATTTTGTCAGTTGATGGCAGCAAAAACATTACATTTTAACATTTAATGTGAGATCTCAAATAAGTCCATCAATATTTCCTAAACTCATACTTCACAAACCTGCTAAAATATAAATGATTCAAGCTATGTCAAATATTGGACTTACTAATCATAAAAAGGGTAAAGTTGAGTATGATAAGAATTAAAGTGAAACAACATCAAAAAGACAAGCATATGAAAACTACACAATATTACATGCTCAAGTTTATATGTAAGAATTTCAGCTGTATAATGTACTCTACAATATTTGACTATTTAATTTCCAGCTTATTAAATGCATTACTCTGAATATTTTTTAACATGTCTCAATATTTTAAACTTTTTAGCAATTACCCTTCTGAACTCAGCCACTGGGGATGCACAAACCAGTGTGTTTCTTCATGCCGGTCCCAAGCCCGGATAAATGGAGAGGGTTACGTCAGGAAGGGCATCTGGTGTAAAATTTTGCCAGATCAACATGTGGACAACAATACAAATTTCCATACTGGACTGGACGAGTCCCGGGTTAACAACGACCGCCGTGCTGGTGGAAATTGCACTGCTGTTGGCCGAAGGAGAAGAAGAGGGGGGAGACATGTCCAGAGGAAAGAACAGAGGAGGAAGGTAAAGAGACTGGAACTGAGCGTAGGAACTTCGAATGTTGACAGAATGACTGGTAAGGAGAGAGAGTTAGCCGATATGATGGAGAGAAGGAAGTTTGATATATTGTGCATGCCAGAGACTAAATCGAAGGGGATTAAGGCCAGGTTGATCGGAGGTGGATTCAAATTGTTTTATCATGGTGTGGATGGGAAGAAAAATGGGGTAGGGGTTATTCTGAAGGAACAGTATGTCAAGAGTGTTTTGGAAGTGAAAAGAGTGTCAGACAGAGTAATGATTATGAAGCTGGAAATTGGAGGTGTGATGATGAATGTTGTTAGTGCATATGCCCTGCAAGTTGGGTGTGCGATGGATGAGAAAGAAGATTTCTGGAGTGAGTTTGATGAAGTGATGGACAGAGTACCCAAGGAGCAGAAAGTGGTGATTGGAGTGGATTTCAATGGACATGTTGGTGAAGGAAACAGAGGAGATATGGATGTGATTGGTAGGTATGGTGTCAAGGAGAGGAATGCAGAAAGTCAGATGATAGTGGATTTTGCAAAAAGGATGGGCATGGCTGTGGTGAATATGTATTTTAAGAAGACGGAGGAACATAATGTGATGTACAAGAGTGGAGTAAGATGCACACAGGTAGATTATATCCTATGCAGAAGAGTTGATCTGATGAGATTAAAGACTGCAAAGTGGTGGCAGGGGAAAGTGTAGTTAGACAGCATGGGATGGTGGTCTGTAGGATGACGTTGGAGATCAAGAAGAGGAGAGGGAGGGCAGAGTCAAGGATTAAATGGTGGAAGTTGAAAAATGACTGCAAGGCTGAGTTTAGGGAGGAGGTAAGACAGGCACAGGGTGGCAGTGAAGAGTTACCAGACAGCTGGGCAACTAAAGCAGAAGGAGTAAGGGTGACAGCAAAAGGGTGCTTGTCGTGACATCTGGACAGAAGAAGGAGGAAATGGAAACCTGGTGGTAGAATGGGGAAGTACAGGAGAGTATACAGAGGAAGAGGATGGCAAAGAAGAAGTGGGATTGTCAGAGAGATGCTGAAAGTAGATACGAATACAAGGAGATAAGGCACAAGGTGAAGAGAGAGGTGGCGAAGGTTAAAGAAAAGGCGTATGATGAGTTGTATGAGACACTGGAGACTAAGGAGGGAGAAAGGACCTGTACCGATTGGCTAGACAGAGGGACCGAGCTGGGAAAGATGTGCAGCAGGATAGCATCATAAAGGATAAAGATAGAAACATACTCACAAGCGAGGAGGGTGTGTTGAGAAGATGGAAAGAGTACTTCGAGAGGCTGATGAATGAAGAGAATGAGAGAGAGAGAAAGTTAGATGATGTGGAGATAGTGAATCAGGAAGTGCAATGGATTAGCAAGGAGGAAGTAAGGCCGTTGGTCTAGATGACATATCTGTGGAAGTATGGACGTGTTTAGGAGAGATGGCAATGGAGTTTTTAACCAGATTGTTTAATGGAATCTTAGAAAGCAAGAGGAATCTTGAAGTGGAGAAGAAGTGTACTGGTACCGGTTTTTAAGAATAAGGGGGATGTGCAGAACTGTGGTAACTACAGGGGGATACAATTGATGAGCCAAAGCATGAAGTTATGGGAAACAGTAGTGGAAGCTAGGGTAAGACGGGAGGTGATGATTAGTGAGCAGCAGTATTGTTTCATGCCAGGAAAGAGCACAACAGGTGCAATGATTGCTCTGAGGGTGTTGATGGAGAAGTATAGAGAAGGCCAGAAGTTGGTTACATTGTGACTTTGTGGACCTGGAGAAAGCATATGACAGGGTGCCTCGAGAGGAGTTGTGGTATTTTCTGTATAAGATACATTTAATTTAATTTTCCGCCGCTTATCTGAAGCGAGGAGGGTGTGTTGAGAAGATGGAAAGAGTACTTCGAGAGGCTTAATTTTCCGCCACTTATCTGAAGCGGGTTGCTGGGCAACAGTCTTAGCACTGAGGCCCATACGTCCTTTTTCTAGCCACACTTGCCAACTCATACTGTGGGATCCCAAGATATTCCAAGGCCATGTGGGAGATATCATCCTACCAGTGATCCCTGGGTTTTCCCCAAGGTCTCCTCCCAGCTGTTCGTGCCAGTAAAACCTCCACAGGGAGGCATCCGGGAAGCATTCATATCTGATGCCTGAACCACCTTAACTGGCTCCTCTCGATGCAGAGGGTTAACGACTCTACTCTGAGCCTCTCTGATATCAAGGCATTAAATTTGCTCTGCTAAGCTTGCAGTAGACATGTGAGATTTCTACTGAATACAAACTCATTTAATGGTGAAATCTCAGTTGGCTCTGCCACTGTTTTGGCAAAAGAGTGCCTGAAGTTAAATAAATGTTATCTTCTCTGCTAAAGTATATAAAAATACCTAAAAAAAAGATAACAGATCTCTTTTACTTTTCAGCATTCTTGGGTCCACCACACCACTTGTTGAAAAGCTGAGATTGAATTTTGATATATGTTTAGTTTTCACTGCTTTTTTGCTTTTTGTTTTCATGCTTCTGAATTTGTTTTGTGCAGTCATCATTTTATTTGTGTGCTGTTCCATTTTTTGCTTCTGAACTGTTTTTCTGTATTCAATTTGTTTTTGAACATCCTGATTTGCTAAGGTGGGCTGGCGCTCTGTCCAGGGTTTGTTTCCTGCCTTGTGCCCTGTGTTGGCTGGGATCGGCTCCAGCAGACCCAAGTGACCCTGCAGTTAGGATATAGCGGGTTGGATAATGGATGGATGGATGGATATTCAGATTTGTTTTTGCATATTCCATTTGTTTTTGCGTTTCCAATTTGTTTCTGCATATTCAATTTGTTTTTTGTGTTTTCTGATTTGTTTTTGCATTTTCTGTTTGTTTTTCTGTATTCAATTTGTTTTACCTAATTCTGATTTGTTTTTGCATATTTAATTTGATTTTCTATTTTCTAATTTGTTTTGGAATTTTCTGATTTACTTTTGCATTATCACGTTGTTTTTGCATAATCTGATTTGTGTTTGTGTTTCCAATTTGTTTTAGTGTTTTCTGATTTGTTTTTAAATGATTTAATTTATTTTTGCAAATTGCACTTCAGGATCTAGTACTAAGTACTAGTGTGATACTACTCCCTTATACCAAAATTTAAAATGAGACATTTGGATATATTCAGACAAACATTATGTGTGTATCTAAGTATAAAAAAAAAAAGACTATATGAATAGTTTTGGGTTGTGGAACAAATCATCTGAGTTTCCATTATTTCTTATGGGGAAATTCACTTTGATATACGAGTACTTTAGACTACGAGCACGTTTCCGGAACGAATTATGCTCGCAAACCGAGGTTCCACTGTATATATAAAACATGTAAGTAATACACTATTACATACTGTACTTTCTAATCTCTGCAAAATTAATGTATATTAGTTTTCTGGATGAACAAATAAATAGGTGATAGTTAATAGCTTAAGATAAAACGCATATTATAAAAAATAGAAGCCTTTTTAACATAAGGTTTAGGTTTAAGCAACAACACTGCTGTATACTCAAACCCACAAGGGGAAGAGTCAGTGGAGTTTTCCCTTGTGTACCCTGCTCAACTTTCATTATATCTTCTGGTGTAGGTCAGAAATTCCCTTAATAAATTCTTTACTAGAACTACTATGATTTCTTAGGTACTATAAATGTCAATGTCGCAGCAAGCATTTTCTGAATTACTTTGTTCTTATTAATGGCTTATCAGCTATCAGCTTGGAATCCCGATACTGCATCCAAAAACCACAGATAGCCTAAAACAACCTGGGTGTACGTAAAAAAATATTTTTTTGCACATAGTAAATATTTTCAACTAAAATAAAATAATAAAAAAAAAGTTTTTGGAGTTCCACTGCTGCTCAGTTTAGAATTGCTTCAGCACTTAATTGTGAAAAGCAAACCAAGACTTTTCTAGTACATAAGATAACAAATTAAGTAGAAATTAATATTTTCTGTGTAGTTTACAATTTACAGCCATATTCACATATTTCATGGTATATGTGTGTAAATGACAAGTTGCCAGTTAGCTAATCATAAAGCATTTGGCATCAGCAATCAGCATAAATTGCAGTAGTGTTTTGTAAGCAGCTTGCTATGCACACATAATGGTGGAACTTTGTTCACCTCTCCCTTTGCTTTCTTGCTGGTGCATATTCCAACCTCAAAATGTATCTACACTTTTTGTGAGATTGGTACCTTAACCATTTCTTGGAGCACTTTTCAAAGTGGAGCTAAAGCTCATGCCTCGTGATAACAGTCTTTTTGGCAAGTAGCTTATTTGCCATGGAAAGTGCTGTGAAACTATTCTCAATGGTGACATTTCCTTCTTTGCCTGAGAAAAATTCAACAAGTCTTTCCAAAGACTGAGTGTGAACTTTCTTCAATGTGGAAACACTGTTCAGTACATATTTGCTATGTGTACCAGCAGCTATCCAAAAGCTAATGCCAGGTTTGTGTACGGAGTGAAAATACATCAACAGTTATGTTCTGGCATGGATTGTAGTAACAAATGATGCAGTTCTACACAAAGATGTGTGCCGAATGTCTGGCAAGGTGACAAAGCTGTCAGTATGCTATGGAATCATGTGATCTGAAACATTGTCAATGAATGAGAATTAATATATGTGCCAATAATGTGTACGCAATCATATTTTTACAGGAAATCACATATAGACACAATGGTTCGATGGCAGATGTGTACCTAAATCATTTTTTTTTTTTTAAAGCACAAATGGTGCTTCATATACATACAGTACAAGTTGCACACTGGAACAGTTCTTATGGCTTAAGGCACAGTACAATCTGGGATGAGTGTCAGCATCAAGCAAAGAAAACTATTTATTGACTTATTTTAATAGATTTAGTCTGCTGTGTCTGTGAAAATATTGTGAGTGGGCCTCCTTCCACCATTTATTCTTTAGCGGCAACTTGTTCCATTCACTCAGTGCCATCTTCTCTTTTAAGTCAAAAATAGTAAAAGCTGGGTACAGTTGCACACAGTGAATACATGTAGCAACATATGAAAAATCAAGGACAGACACACCACAGTGCTGCATCTGATTCTCAAAGGTCCAAGTGGAAGCATGGAGATGACAAGCAGGCATACCAATGGTCAAAGAAATCTGACGCCACAAATATTTCAGACATAACAGCTGTACTGTGATGGTGTTGGCAACACAAAGAAAGGTGGAGTCCAGTTCATGTATGTGCTGTTGTAAAACAGAATTGGAGAATACATACAAGCTGGTGTAAATGGCAAACAGTAGTAGAACTAAGATCAAAGGCATTTCTAGTAGCAATGTCTGACCAGCAACGTAATTCTTATGTCAAATGAGGTGGAGAGAGCAGTCAAGGTGACTTCAATCATCACTACGGGAGCAACAAAAATCTTCTAAGTATATTTTGCATCATAAACAGGACACAGGATAAAGATCCAGGAGAGTAATCAGAAATACCAAAATGAACAGAGAGGTGGAAGAAATAAAACGAAAGTAGCCATAATAGAGAGAATGTGCTGGTGGCATGAAAATTGTCAGTGGCCTCAGGAGTTTGCTTCTGGTCATCAGAAACCATAAGTGCTGAAGCATGAGTTAGCTTGAGACAAGTAGGGTACAAAATAAATGTATGTAAGCTCTTCTGAATACAGGTATCATTGCTTTCCTGGTGTGAGTCATTGCTTAACTAAAATAGAGAACAGAAAACTTTACTTGCCTTACAAGAATAGAATAGGAATTTTCTGTGCCTCACAGAGAATTGTTTAACACTCAACATAATTAAGAAACCTCATTATCATAGTCTATGGCAGCGTTTCTCAACCTTTAAGTATTTGCGACCAGAATTTTCATAACAGTTTTAATCGCGCCCCCCCAACGTTTTTTTTTTTGAAACCCTAATAAAATGTATTCCTATATTTTTTTGCTGCCGATACACCGCTACAAGTTTAAAATTTCCCTACAAATAGCGAAATTACACCACATATGGCAACATTCGCGCCCCCTTTTTTGTTACTTCAGCTGGTCTATGGCATGATAAACAGGTGGAAATATATATACTCTGTGACATCTTTCCATCACCAGTGGGAAAAAAAATATCATGATGCAGAATATTGCAGACCATGTTTTATCTAAACTCCATTGGAGTACAATTATCTATGTTTTCTTTAATAACTATAATACACACATTATTCCTTAGGTTTCTGTCCTCTAGATCTATTAACATAAAACTCAAGGACACAACTTGTCATTTCTATGGCTAAATCTATTTGCACCCAACTGTCATAGGGCTGTCAAATTGAACTTTACTATTCAAATATAATTTGAACAAGATTTTATTTGAAGGCAATGGCTGATATTAGATCATAAAAGAACAGTTATTTGGTGTACCTCCCACTAATTTTCACACGGTGTTACTCCAGACACTCTTTTCAAAGCTGTGGTATTTTGAAAATCTGGTTTTGCACATCAGCCTTTTCATAATGTTTAATTGTAAGTTTGCTATCTTCATTAGTAACACTTAGATCCACTCTGCCTCACAAAGTAGTCTGAGACAGTTTTGTCCATCCCATTGCTCCACTTTTTGATGAAGAGAGCAGAATTTTCTAAAATATCGTTGGTACTGTAAAAGGATTGTCCTGGTTCTGATCTTGTTCAGACACACTCCTAAACCTGTGATCTATAACGGTTATTTCATGCTAGGGCATTCTCATTAATGCAAATGAAAAATAATGGTTATAATTCTGTTTTTCTGTTTATTACCATAACATATACCCCTTGTAAAAAACATCTTCAGTGTCACCAAAGCCCATTTAGCTATCCCCATTAACATGCAGTATCTCTGTCTCACATGGCTGCTCACTGAGGTGTAATTAGAAATACTCAGATTACTGTTTTGCTGCATCTGTAAAGAAGGAAAAAAATACAGTTTAGTTTAACACTAGAATCCCTGAAGCCTACGAAAAAACTTGTAATCCTGGCCCACCTTAAATTCTTTTGCACCTTTCCATTAGCGTCTATTGTTTTGTAAATGTGTTAAACAGCAGAAGCAGCCTGCTATCTCCCCCCAACTACCCCAACTGAAGCAGTTCAAGTCAGAGAAGATTCTCAGAGTTGGGGACAGAAATCCGTGACTTCTTACTGCTGCACCAGCCAAGCGGTCGTGTCAACGTCATACCTTAGACCAATTTCTTATTCTTTGATTATATTCTTGAATAAAAGCGCACTTGTTTTGTTATACGTGTACCTTGTGTGAAAGTGTTTATTTGATATTTGGACTTCAGGCTGCTTGTGCTGATCGACACATTTACAAAACAAAAGACGCTAATGGAGAGGTACGAAGGAATTTAAGGTGGGGTGGGATTACGAGTTTTTTTGTAGGCTTCAGGGATTCTAGTGTTAATCTTGTCTGTTACTCATTAACTGCTCTCTCCTGTTTACAGCACTGAACTGCCAGTTGGCACTACAAGCTTACTAAATAAATCCACACACTCTACTTTTCACCAGTGGCATTTTTGTTTTTTTTTTTGATTATTTTTAACTAACTACATCCTACATGTCTGGTGAAGTCCAAAAAGTTGCACAGCTTTTTTTAAGCAATCATGGCCGATAATACTAATACTAATAATAATAATGTCATGAAGTGCTGTGCTAGTCTCAATAAGGATATAAGCTCCTTTTTGTCATTGACTTTACTTATGGCTTGCTGTAAAGTAATTTGAATAGGTAAGAAAAGCACTATATAAATGTAATATATTTATTTATTTCTTTATTACTTGCTAACTCAGCAGTCAGTCTAGACAGAAGACAAGGCAACTTTGCATATTCTTTCCTTTTATAGAGTGCACCTGTGCAGGTGGCTTTATGGCTGTTATATTTAAATATCAGTCCTTTTGGTTTTTGTTCTTGCTGTTGCTACCGCCACTGCTGTCACATAATATTACTATTATAATATTAATGTACACAAAAGGGCGCACAAACAGACACGTAATACTCAGAATCATTATCTATTTAAATATATTTGATTATTAAACATTCAAACCTTACTTGTTGTCTAATTTGACAGCCCTTGACCGTGATGATGCAAAAACTCCTTTGTAATCTTTTTAGCTCATCTTTATTTTGCAGCAAAGTCCTTTTGGCAAAATTAGCTGAGTGGAATCTCTCCTAGCAACAAGCTTCTTGTCCTGGCAGAAAAAGACTACACTAGGCCTAATTGCATTTTGATCTGTAATTTCCTAAGTTACAGACCAATTTCTTCACTGGGCTAGAAACCTTAACATTCTAAACCCTGGCAGATGACAATATCTCTGAATCCTCTGATGTAAAGGATCAAATTAAATGATTTTCGTGGGATTCCGGGATTAAATATGGAGAAAAATGGTGAAGCAAGTGGCAATAGAGAGCTAACCTAGCATGCATTTATTAACCACCCAGAATTATGTTGTCTCCTAAATAATTGTAAGAATTTTATTAGTAACATATCTTGTCAAACAGAATAATTATGAAATGCGTAAAAGTCAAGGAAGTGTCAGGAATGTTCCTGTTTTATACAAATGTGCAGATAGTGTGTTTGTATCAAATATTTCACAGCAGTAATTAAACTGCTTATTCCTCAAACTGTCACGCACTTATTCTGTACTTCTTAGACAGCAAATGATTTTCTCAATTAAATAGCAATGCTTAATTACCTGAGTACAAGCTGTAGCATGAAGTCTTCACAGTTTAGAGAAAGCAGGGTTTTGAAAAGACTAAGAGAAACCATGCAGAGCTAAACAGGAAAAAAAATACAGTAAGTTGAAAGGGAGCTAAGAAACAGCATAACTTGAGAAAAGTAAATATAAGATCTTAAAAAAAAAGTTTTCTTTAAAATACACCTGTACACCATATTGTCCTATATCTTGTCTGCTATTCCTTACCCGTGCGCCACTGTTGATTCTAGTTATAAGCGTATCCAGGATAGTTTCATTGTCATGCCTATGCAAAAGGATGAAACGCAAAAAGGCTTTCAGAAGAGCTGTTTCTGTGATACTTCGAAGAAACAAATCCAGATAAGCAGTGCTAGTAATCATTTCTTCCGCTGATGTCTAAAAGAAAACACATAATATCCAAAATTAGCAATGAGGGACCAGGATGTAAAAAGAAGAGTAGCAAGAAACAAATACAATAAAAATAAAGAAAAAAATAGAAAAAGTAGCTTAAGTACTATGCTATAAATTTATGTATTGTTTCCAAGGATACTATCTTTGATAAAGCACACAGTTAATTCTACCAAAATCCTGTTGTGGTGTATCAGCCAGATATATTTCCCAGACTTATTTTTACTTAACGTTTTCTGCATTTTCTGTGTTTATTAAAAAGTATTATTTTTTTCATGTGTTTATTGTAATTATGTGTTATTTATTAATAGTACCTGTGTATTTATTATTTAGTATTCAGTCAGGTCCATAAGTATTTGTACGCCACCACAATGGATTTGAAAAAATACTGTATGAGTTGTTTATGAATAACAGACATTTTTCTGCATAGCCCCCAACCCACCACACACCCTATTTCCATGGAGTTCAAAAGTACATGAATATTTGACTGACGAGCTGCTCCATAGCCAGGTGGACGCAGTTCTCTCATTATTTCATTATCATTAACTATCATAAGCACGTAAGAAATCTGGAATTGATTCCAAATGTGGAATACGTTACTGGTTACTGTGAACTCTCAATATGAGGTCCAAAGAGCTCTCTATGCAAGTAAAAACACTCCATCATTATGCTGAGAATACAAAACAAAACCTTTAGAGAGATAGCTCTATGTGGGACTGGATTCGACTTCTCTTACACCTCCATCAACTTTTTCCTCTTGCTTGGATGAGACTGAGGCCTGGATGTCCAAGAACTTCCTCAAGCTGAACAGCACCAAAACTGAAGCTCTTTTAATTGGCACTCCCCATCAACTTCGTTCCTCTGTAAATTGTATTTCCTTTTCTGACCGTACCATTACCCTCTACCCTTCTTTTACAAATCTGGGTGTCAAGTTAGACTCCCATCTATCATTTGATATACATATCCATCACCTTTGTAAAATTGCATTCCGTCATCTTCGAAACATAGCCAAACTCCATCCCTACCTCTCCCTCTGTGATGCTGAAAGGCTGGTTCATGCCTTTGTCTCATCCAGACTGGACTATTGTAATGCACTCCTCATCAGGATACCCAACAAGAGCCTTCAAAAGCTACAACAAATTCAAAATAGTGCTGCAAGAATCCTGATGAGGGTGCAGAAATATGAACACATTTCACAAATCCTTCGATCACTTCATTGGCTCCCTATCCATCTCCGTATCGAATACAAACTCTGTTTGTTTACTCACCAGTGTATCCATGGAAATGCTCCACAATATCTTAAAGAACTCCTTATATTATAACAAGAAACCTCTGTTTAACAAATACCCAACGCCTTTGCCCCTCTGTGTCCAAACTTCATACAATGGGAGACCGAGCCTTTGCAGCCGGTGCTCCCCGGCTCTGGAATGCCCTACCAGAGAGCCTAAGAACACAGCAGATGGTGGGCTGTTTTAAAAAACAGCTAAAGACTTTTCTACTTAGGAAAGCTTATTAACAAGAATGCTATAATTATTGTTGTTTTATCTCTGTTTTTATCTTGCTTTGCTTTTGTATAAACTTTTTATGTTGCACTTTGAGATTTACTGCTAATGTAAAGTGCGCCTATAAATAAAATGCATTATTATTATTATTATTATAGCAGAAAAACTAGTAGTGGTCAAATCAACCATTTTGTACATTCTTAAAAAGAAAGAACACATTGGTGAACTCAGCAACACCAGAAAGTCTGGTAAATCACAGAAGACAACTGGTCTGGATGACTGCAGAATTATGTCTTTGGTGACGAAGCAGCCCTTCACAACATTTAGACAAACCAAGACCACCCTCCTAACATTGCCAAAGTCAACATTAAAGAGATAACTTCATGAAAGTAAAGACATGGGTTTACTACAAGGTGCAAACCACTGGTAAACCTCAAACATACGAGAGGACAGATTAGACTTTGGTAGAAAACATTTTTAAAAGCCTGTCCAGTTCTGGAACAACTTTTTTGGACAAAGGAAACTAAGATCAATATATACCGGCATGTCGGAAAGAGAAGAGTATGGAGAAGAGAAGAAATGGCTTATGATCCAATGAATCCAATAATCATAAATTACTGTAAATAGATGTCAGTCACTAATGTTTATTGATAATATGACTGCTGGCGGAATAAACAGGGTGAATTCTGAAGTGTACAGGACTATATGATCTGCTCTGATTCAGCCAAATCTTGCAAAACAAATAGGACAATGCTTCACAGTACAGATGGACTGCTTTGCTGTGAAAGCAAACCAAGTGTTTTTCAAATGCAAAGTAGTGGAATATTCTTCAAAGGTCAAGTTGATCAACTGACCTCAACCCAATTGGACATGCATTTCCCTTGATAGAAGAAAGTCCAACGAACAAGCAGTAACTGAAGACGGCTGCAGTAAAGGCCTGGCAAAGTATCACTAGGGTGGAAATCCAGCATTTGGAGATGGCCATGGGTTCCAGACTTCAGGTGGTGATTGACTGTAAAGGATTTTCAACCAAATATTGAAAATGATCATTACATTTATGATTATGTTAGTTTGTCCAAATACTTTTGAGCCTCTGAAAATATGGGGACCATGTATAAAAATGTTTGTCTTTTCTAAACAGCTCATATAATATTTTTGTTAAACCCCAAGGATTAAAGCTGAAAGTCTATACTTCAGTCACATCTAGATTGCTATGTTTCAAATCCATTGTGGTGGTGTAGAGAGTCAAAATTATGAAAATCATGACACTGTCCAAATACTTATGGACCTGACTGAATATGTATTATATTTTAATATTCTCTTCTGCGCCTTGTGTTTTGTGTATGTGAAATTCCAACAAGATGGGCCACACCCTGATGTCATCACTGAAGGACCATCCTTAGCCTATATG
The DNA here is from genome assembly GCF_900747795.2 of Erpetoichthys calabaricus. NCBI lineage: Eukaryota > Metazoa > Chordata > Cladistia > Polypteriformes > Polypteridae > Erpetoichthys > Erpetoichthys calabaricus. The sequence goes on along the minus strand of NC_041397.2, from coordinate 246,469,560 downwards.
CTGTGAGGGTGGGGAGCACCTGCTGAGGTGAAATGTTTTTTGCTAGTACTGATTCTCCGGCTTATTGGATTTTTGCTTTTGTTCTTGAAACTTGATTATTGGATTGTGGATTAAGATTTGTTGCTGTGGGTTGTCTTGTGAGGTAAACCCTCACTGCTTTTGCATTTTTGCCTTGGCGACATTATGGTTCTTCTTTGGTTTAACGCAAATAAAAGGCGGAGTGGTGGCTCTGAGGCTAAGGATCTGTGCTGGTATCCCGAAGGTTGCTGGTTCAAATTCCCGTCACTGCCAAAAGAGGTCCTACTCTGCTGGGCCCGTGAGCAAGGCCCTTAACCTGTAATTGCTACAGGAGCGCTGTACAATGGCTGACCCTGTGCTCTGACCCCAAGAGGTATGCGAAAACTAACAAATTCCTAATACAAGAAATTGTATAAGGCGAAATAAAGAACAAAAAAAAAAAATAAATGTAATCATTTATAATGATTTTGAATTGGACTTGTCTTTCAAGCCAGAGGTATTCAATTCCTCTCGAATGGGAACATTTATGTAAATCTTTGTATATTTTGGGACATTTAAATCTAGATTTTGATTGTTTGAATCTAGATTCACATTTTAGGCCCGTATAAGCCAAAGCCTGCCTGCAAAGGTCAAGTTACAGAGGGCCCTCGACAGTTCTATGGGTCTTTTAGAGGCATCACACCATTTTTCTATTTTGTGTGTTGCTCGTTAAATCACCTGTAAAGAGGTGGCTCCCTAGGTCAGACCTTGGGTACCTGTACAGCTACAGGTTTTTGTCCCAACCAGTTTCATAATCATTGACTCCATTTACGTCAAGCAGATCTTGTTGTTTAATTATATAATCTTTTGCTATCTTATTCCACATTCAAAAAAGAATAGCAGTGTGAGATTTGCATTTATAATAAATTTCAAAATATTTATATTTTGACTTTGCACTTAATTCTATTTTGTTATTTTATTTTTTTCTGTTCTCTTAAATGCAATCTAATAATGGCAATTAATTTTTAGAAGAGCAGACATCTGGGTAAATAACACTAAATGCAGAAAGGCTGAAGCTTCTTCAGAGTCACACCCATAAGCATGGCCATTAGCACATAATGGCTTAAAAAACTGGACACCTGGAAATGCAGAATGAAAATCATAATGATTATGAAATTCTTATAAATGAAGTTAAAAAAATAATTAATTACATGTAACATAGGGAATGCTTGCTAAATTTCAATACAAATTTAGAAAATCCAGTTTTGCAATTTTTGCATTGACACCACATGCAGAAATAGGAAAATAACACCTTGATTAACTATGGTTGAAGTCTAACTAACAGTAGATGGTTGAAGGCTTTCATCCCAACCAAAGCAGGGGTTCCCAGACTGAACCTAAGAACCACTACTTAAGACTTTACCTACGCATATTCAAAATAAACATTTAAAATTTAACACTTAAGTATATGAATATATACATTACTAGAAAAATTATAAGTTTAGATTATGACAATATTATGATTGAAGGGCTTGTGTTTCAACTGATGTTTTATAAGTTTTTGTCAGCCTTTTGTTCTTTGTAGGAATACTCTTAGCTAAATAGTCTTATGATAGTTCAGGGATGCCACATTGCCGCAGTGGTAGCGCTACTGCCTTGCAGTAAGGAGACCGGGGTTTGTATCACAGGTATTCCCTGTATGGAGAGTGTATGTTCAGCGGAGAAGCGCAACTGTAAAATGGTCTTCTCAGATTGCCACGTGACTATATTGGTAAGATTAAGGACAATAGAAGGTTTAGATATTACTTTAGGTCAAAAGGATAAAGGTGTATAGGACTTGGAAAGCCTTTTGGAACAGATGTAACCTATATTGTTGGGATGCTTTACTTTTAAACCAAAGGAGCAATAATCTATTGGAAAGGCACTTGAGGTGATCGATTACTGTTTAAACTTGGGGAAAAAGAGCAGCAGGAAGTCTAGGACAGACTTCTGGTTTATCAGTTTATTTAAAGGAATAAACAGTAATATTCATAAAAATGTGTCAAGTAACTTTCAATTCAATAGCCTACAGACCACAAGTCAAAACACATCCATTAATATACCAAGTGTTGATTACCTTAATACTAGAAGTATCAAAAGTAAAATACATGAGTTTTATGTAGTTGTGCATAAGTGTAAAAATAGTGACATGATCTAACTAAATCCTAAAGATAGGGATTAGTGTAATACAGTAATCCCTCCTCCATCGCGGGGGTTGCGTTCCAGAGCCACCCGCGAAATAGGAAAATCCGCGAAGTAGAAACCATATGTTTATATGGTTATTTTTAGAATGTCATGCTTGGGTCACAGATTTGCGCAGAAACACAGGAGGTTGTAGAGAGACAGGAACGTTATTCAAACACTGCAAACAAACATTTGTCTCTTTTTCAAAAGTTTAAACTGTGCTCCATGACAAGACAGAGATGACAGTTCTGTCTCACAATTAAAAGAATGCAAACATATCTTCCTTTTCAAAGGAGTGCAAAGCAAGCAGTCAAAAAAAAAAATCAATACGGCTTTTTGGCTTTTAAGTATGCGAAGCACCGCCGGTACAAAGCTGTTGAAGGCGGCAGCTCACACCCCCTCTGTCAGGAGCAGGAAGAGAGAGAGATAGCGAGAGACAGATAAAAAAAATCAATACGTGCCCTTTGAGCTTTTAAGTATGCGAAGCTCCGTGCAGCCTGTCCTTCAGGAAGCAGCTGCACACAGCCCCCCTGCTCACACCCCCCTACGTCAGCGCAAGAGAGAGAGAGAGAGAGAGAGAAAGTAAGCTGGATAGTTTCTCAGCCATCTGCCAATAGCGTCCCTTGTATGAAATCAACTGGGCAAACCAACTGAGGAAGCATGTACCAGAAATTAAAAGACCTATTGTCCGCAGAAACCCGCGAAGCAGCGAAAAATCCGCGATATATATTTAAATATGCTTACATATAAAATCCGCGATGGAGTGAAGCCGCGAAAGGCGAAGCGCGATATAGCGAGGGATCACTGTATACTAATACAGGTAAAATTCCATTATAAAAAATATCTTTACAATGAAGTTTTCATTACAACGAAGCATTTTTATGGTGCTAACTGCTTCCCCATATGACACGAGTCTATAGAAATCTCGCTACTACGAAGTACATTCAGCAGATACTTTCATTATAAAGAAGTACACAAAAGACCTTGAAATGCCTGAATGAATCATCCACAGAGCAGTTAGTTCTGTGGCCACAGCTCAGTTGTGCACAACGATCCCCAAACAGAAACACTGTAATTTTTTTTCTTTCTTCGAACTTTCCTCATACTGTTTTTTTTTTTTGTCCTTTGTTGTTTCCTGCGGTTTTCAGAGATACCTTTTACTTATTGCTCATCAACATTTGAAAAACATCCATTGGAATTTAACTCATTGTCACCCTCAGACATGGCAGACATGGAATAACGATAACAGTTCAAATTAGAAAAAAAAAGTTACATTTTTGCAGCTCTCGATTGTTGCAAAAATAAAAAGACGTTGCCAGTGAATTCGGAATTTCGCCATCGACACTGTCAACTTTCTTGAAAGACAGAGCAAAAAAGTAGAAAAATCTCGGATTGCAAGCGTATGTGAACTGCTGCATTTGAAGACATCGAAAAAGTAGTTTTTATGTGGTTCAGTGAGGCTCGTTCAAGAAACATTCCTATTAATGCGGCACTCATTCAAGAAAATGTGAGGTTTGTAAACTCTCTTGGGACCTCCCCCAACTAGACAGCAAGCTGAAGAGCGTCCCATAGTGCGATCTCCGCGTTTGTACAGACAGAAAAACAGAAAAGATCTTGATTGGTGATGCAAGGTTAGGAGCACGTAAATTGTAAATGCAGATACTGTAACAGGATTACTTGATCACTGACCTGGCCACAATCCTGCCTGACTGCTATGTCTGTGTATAGCAGAGTGGCAGATCACGCTAAAATAAACAACCGTGCCATTCCTGTTTCAAGCTGAATAAAGCTGGTTTTGCTAAAGTACTGAGACTACGCCTTGTGTTTTGGGGTGCAAGACAGGGACTTATAGCGCGACCCCCATCTTTAATGATTTGCTTCTGTGGTGCTTCACTGCAGCGCTGTGAGCCTCCTATTGCCCTGCCCCAGCAACGGACAAACAATCTTCCACAGATGCTGCAATCGAGCTTCAGGACACACTTCAGTGTGTCGTTCCCATTGGGTGGGGAGTGGGAGGTCTCAAAAGAGTTCAGAAACCTCACAATAGGAAGAAGAAATAATGATTCAGCTCCTGACTGATAACTGTGCTGCCCACAGCATGCTTCCACATTCAGATAATGTTCGCTTTGAATACCTCCCATCAAATTGCACGGCAGCGCTTCAGCCATTGGATTTGGGCATCATTCGCATCCTGTAAGTGTATTATCATAAGGAAATGCTGAGAAAAATTCTCGTCAGCATAACTTGTAGGAAGGAGGAGATTAAAAGTAACGCGAAAAAAGCTATTGAAATGATTGCAAACGCCTGGATACAAGTTAAAGAAAGCACTATAGTAACAAATACAGAATCTCATTACAACGAAATATTCGTTACAATGAAATATTTTTTAGGTCCCTGGGAGTTCGTTATAACGGAATTTTACCTGTATATACTCACTCTTAGTATTAGCCCTAAATGTTACTTCTATAGTGTCCCAGTAAAACATGTGTCTGGTAGAACTTGTATGTGCGTATATCAGAGAGTGCTACTTTTGACAAACTTATTTAACATCTATCAGGGTAAATTAATGAAGGCTACTATTAAAGAAATGACCCAACATCACATGGGGAGTAATAGTTTACTGATGAGCACTCGATACGGTTTTAGAAAGTGGAGATGGTGTTTCACTTATAACAGAATGCAATGAAAATATTTGAGCAGACAGATGCATACTACATTAATACTTATTTTCAAAAAGCTTGTGGTAAAGAGCTGTGTGAGGCGCTTATTATCACACCAAATGGGTAAAAATTTGGCTCAAACACAGGAAGCAAAGCAAAGTACTTTTTCTGAATGAAACAGCTTTAAAAATGGGTGTTCCTCACGGACTACTATTTCGGCCACAGTTTCTTTTTTTCTTTTAACGTATACACACATTCTGGATAAAAATGTCAAGTGTAAAACTCGGTGAAACAACACATACCCCAGAGTCAGAAGAATCATTACTGGTGATACCTCGCTAAATCAGAGTGTGATAATTATACATCTGATGAAATCTGATACAAATAATTTAAAGTATTGCACTTAGGAAGTGAAAACAATAAATGTAACATACAGAGGGGTTCTGAAAATAAACTATACATGAGCTTAGGAGTGTTAATGTACTCATCATTGCCATTTCTAGAATATGTACAGAAACAATTAAGATGATTAATAGGATGTTAGGATAGATAGTTACAGTACATGTCACAATGTACTAAGTACAAATCGAGTTACATAGCTATTCTTGAGCTATACTACAGAATAGTGTGGCCTCAATTGGAATCTTGTGTACAGTTCTTGCCTTGATATTACAAAAATTATGCAACAGACACATTGTTGAGAAAAACAATAATTGTAGGACTGCCAAGTGTAAGTTATGAAGAAAGAATGATGTTAGATTGAGAAATGACAGAGGAGTTCAAAATTATGAAATGAGTTAATACAGTGGACTCCAGTTATTACTTTAAAATGAGTAAATTAACAAAAACACAGATATGAAAATGGTTAGGTGTATATTTCACACAAATGTTAAAAATTGTTTCCTCACACAGAAAACCATGGACATCTGGAATAAATTACCAACAAATTTGATTAATAGTAGTGTTTTGGGGCCCTTAAAAACTTGAGATGATGATGTTTTACAAATGTGAAGTAAAGAGGCATTGAGTTGTTATGTTGGGTTGAATTGCTTGTTAACATCAGAATTGTTCTTATGTTCTTCACAGCAGTCATGCTGAACGTTTCACAAAACAGTGCTCAGTCATAACACACACTCAGAGTTAAGTAATGCTTTGATATCATAAGATGAAAATGTAATCTTGTAATATATTAAGAAATTGCAAGCCAATCAGTCCAAGTTATCTTATAAAAGCAAAGCAGGGTTTGGATATTTTCTGCAGATTAAATAAGGTGTTGTATTTGTCAACCACTTATTTTTTTTTATATGGACTCACACATAATACATGAATAAAAAAGTGAAAGTGTTACCTTATGAAGAGCAGGGCCCAGGACAGGGACAAGAAAACCATTGTGCACATAATCCACCAACTGGTTTTTAACAAGAGGGTGAGAGACCTAAGAAATGGAACAAAAAGTCAAGTCTTTCAGATTCTTTAAAAATGTATGTACAGCTGCTGTGATCATTAAGCTATATTCCTCATAAAACTTAGATATCAAAGTAAAATACGTAGAAACCAAATACTATGGAGCCCTAATAGTTAATAGTAAAAATTTCAAAGTCTTAGAAGGCAAAACTAGGGAATGTTGTATTACAGTGATGACAGTCAAGCAGTATCTAATGCTCAGATTCTGCTGTGCTGAAAATCTGTCTCAAACTGCGTAAGCCAGCATGAACTTTTACCATAAGATTCATTAGCAAAAGACAGCATGAAAAATGCAATTCTGATTAATGAATCTGTCTGATATGAAATACAATCAAATAAAAAAAAAAAAAATTAAAAACTGTTCACAGACGATTGCCATACAAGTTAGAAAAGTAAATTCCAATTTCTTGGCAAACACTGGAAAATATAACACCTGACCTACTTGAAAAACTTAAATTCACCAGCATATTTATGCTAATTATGACATAATTAGGAACATGATGACTCGGCACTACTTGTGGTAAAATGACGAAATGTATCAAAGTCCTACATAATTAACACAGCTGAAATGTGTAATAAGGGTTACTACATCATGGATACAGCACAGACTATTATTTTAAAAGGATTCCATATGGTAAACAAAATTACCTATTGCAAAACTAAAAACAACTTCCTGTAAAATCTTTAACAACATCTTAGATACTTAAAACAGCTTGGCACAGCATTAAGTAAGCCAGGTTTAATGATAATAAAACAAAATTACATGTTTGCATGAACTTTTGCGGATTACAAGCCTGTGAAAATGCTGCGTAACTTAAGTACTGTAGTTTACAAAAGTGGAGCAGTAATACAAAAGAAAGTAACATACAGTGGTGTGAAAAACTATTTGCCCCCTTCCTGATTTCTTATTCTTTTGCATGTTTGTCACACAAAATGTTTCTGATCATCAAACACATTTAACCATTAGTCAAATATAACACAAGTAAACACAAAATGCAGTTTGTAAATGGTGGTTTTTATTATTTAGGGAGAAAAAAAAATCCAAACCTACATGGCCCTGTGTGAAAAAGTAATTGCCCCCCTGAACCTAATAACTGGTTGGGCCACCCTTAGCAGCAATAACTGCAATCAAGCGTTTGCGATAACTTGCAATGAGTCTGTTACAGCGCTCTGGAGGAATTTTGGCCCACTCATCTTTGCAAAATTGTTGTAATTCAGCTTTATTTGAGGGTTTTCTAGCATGAACCGCCTTTATAAGGTCATGCCATAGCATCTCAATTGGATTCAGGTCAGGACTTTGACTAGGCCACTCCAAAGTCTTCATTTTGTTTTTCTTCAGCCATTCAGAGGTGGATTTGCTGGTGTGTTTTGGGTCATTGTCCTGTTGCAGCACCCAAGATCGCTTCAGCTTGAGTTGACGAACAGATGGCCGGACATTCTCCTTCAGGATTTTTTGGTAGACAGTAGAATTCATGGTTCCATCTATCACAGCAAGCCTTCCAGGTCCTGAAGCAGCAAAACAACCCCAGACCATCACACTACCACCACCATATTTTACTGTTGGTATGATGTTCTTTTTCTGAAATGCTGTGTTCCTTTTACGCCAGATGTAACGGGACATTTGCCTTCCAAAAAGTTCAACTTTTGTCTCATCAGTCCACAAGGTATTTTCCCAAAAGTCTTGGCAATCATTGAGATGTTTCTTAGCAAAATTGAGACGAGCCCTAATGTTCTTTTTGCTTAACAGTGGTTTGCGTCTTGGAAATCTGCCATGCAGGCCGTTTTTGCCCAGTCTCTTTCTTATGGTGGAGTCGTGAACACTGACCTTAACTGAGGCAAGTGAGGCCTGCAGTTCTTTAGACGTTGTCCCGGGGTCTTTTGTGACCTCTCGGATGAGTCGTCTCTGCGCTCTTGGGGTAATTTTGGTCGGCCGGCCACTCCTGGGAAGGTTCACCACTGTTCCATGTTTTTGCCATTTGTGGATAATGGCTCTCACTGTGGTTCGCTGGAGTCCCAAAGCTTTAGAAATGGCTTTATAACCTTTACCAGACTGATAGATCTCAATTACTTCTGTTCTCATTTGTTCCTGAATTTCTTTGGATCTTGGCATGATGTCTAGCTTTTGAGGTGCTTTTGGTCTACTTCTCTGTGTCAGGCAGCTCCTATTTAAGTGATTTCTTGATTGAAACAGGTGTGGCAGTAATCAGGCCTGGGGGTGGCTACGGAAATTGAACTCAGGTGTGATACACCACAGTTAGGTTATTTTTTAACAAGGGGGCAATTACTTTTTCACACAGGGCCATGTAGGTTTGGATTTTTTTTCTCCCTAAATAATAAACACCATCATTTAAAAACTGCATTTTGTGTTTACTTGTGTTATATTTGACTAATGGTTAAATGTGTTTGATGATCAGAAACATTTTGTGTGACAAACATGCAAAAGAATAAGAAATCAGGAAGGGGGCAAATAGTTTTTCACACCACTGTAACACTGTTGTATAAGGAAAGCTGTTGCACAGATAATGAATATTAGTATATACTTGCTAAGGGTGTAAGGCATTATTCATCTGGCAAGAGGTTAGAAGTGGCTAAGATGGTACTTTGCTAACAAGGGACAGGGTGCTGAAGGAAGAGAGAGAGTTTGCGTTGTCACTGTGGCTATGGCTCAAAAAAGCAATGTAGTTGAGCCCTGTATGGGTGCAAAATATGTAAGCTTTAGCCAAACGCACCAACAACTGTACAAGTTTGTTCCTAAACCTGACTGTGCCCCATTAAAGTTGTATGCATTTCCTCATTGGGTATGCATACTACATTCTTATTGGTTATTATTCCAACCATATCTCTTATTATATTGTATATTCTTACAGACACTGTGTAGGTTTTCCCACAGTTATTCAGGTTCTTTTCCACATTCCAAAGACACATGTATTTATGGACACCTAGTATGAATGAGTATTGATGTGTGCATGAATGTGCTATGTGATGTGTAAACTACAGCCAGAAAATTAATGCAAAATCCAACTTGCATTAACATAGGATGCCAGTCCATTAGAGGGTACAATCACACAACCCCTGGCAAAAATGATGGAATCACTACTCTCAGAGGATGTTCATTCAGCTGTTTTTTTTTAAATTTTTGCAAAAAATCTAATTACAGATATGACACAAAACTATTAACAGCTGAACATTCTGGCATTGTAAACATACATCAAAAAATTAAATGAAATTATTGTAATTAATAGCATTTTTTTTTGTTCAAACCACGTAGAGGAAAAAATGACAGAATCATTAACCCAAAAAAAATTGCAATTAGTACTGTGTTGCACCTCCTTTGGCTTTTATTACAGGTTGAACTCTTTGAGGAATTCAAGTGAAAAACAATATCCTTCGTCAATCAGTTTCTAACTTTCCTGTATAGCAGTTGACAGATCAGCTTTGCAGGATTTAGCCTTGTCATGGACCATTTTCAATTGCCACCATACATTTTCAATCAGATTGAGATTCAGAGGTAATCTGTAGAGGTAATGATTGCCGTCTCCCCTGGTCCTTTGCCTGACATGCAACCTCATATCATCAGTGAGTGTGGTTGTTTTCTTCAGGCAGTCATCTTTATATGCTTCATTGGAAAGGCACCAAACAAAAGTTCCAACATCATCTCCTTGGCCAATGCAGATATGTTATTCATAACTGAATGTTACTTTCATCCAATCATTCACAGTCCACCACTGCTTCTCTTTAGCCCACTGTAACCTTTTTTTATCTTCTGCTTAGGTGTTAATGATGGTCAACGTTTAACTTTTCTGTATGTAAATTCTGTTTCCTTCTGCACATTTCTTATAGTTTCTATAGTTTATAGTTTGGTCACACTATTTTTGGATTTTTCTTCAGCGTTCAATACTATACAGCCTCATATACTGATTGGGAAATTAAACAGTATGAATGTAAACCCATTTATCACACTATGGATTCAGAACTTTCTTTTAAATCGTTCACAGACAGTTAAAGTTCAGGACACTTTTTCAATAGCCATTCATTCAAACTCAGGAAGTCCACAGGGGTGTGTCTTATCACCATTACTGTTTACTCTGTACACAAGTGACCTGAGACAGAACAATGACCACTGCTCCATTATTAAGTATGCGGATGACACCATGATCATAGGATGCATATCTGGGGAGGATGAAAGCCACTATCTAAATCAAGTGGACTGTATGGTAAACTGGTGCAATAAAAACTCTCTCACTCTGAATGTAAAAAAGACCATCCATCCATCCATCCATTTTCCAACCCGCTGAATCCGAACACAGGGTCACGGGGGTCTGCTGGAGCCAATCCCAGCCAACACAGGGCACAAGGCAGGGAACCAATCCCGGGCAGGGTGCCAACCCACTGCAGGACACACACAAACACACCCACACACCAAGCACACACTAGGGCCAATTTAGAATCACCAATCCACCTAAAGAAATGATATTTGATTTTAAGAGACAGAAATCTGTATGTTCACCTACTGTAGTTCTGGGAGAGGAGGTAGAAATAGTGAATGAATATAAATACTTAGGAACTTACCTAGATAACAATCTTAACTGGAATACAAATACAAAAAAAATATTTTCTAAATGCAACCAGTGCTTATTTCTCCTCCATAAACTCAAACTATTTAAAGTAGACAAGGACCTCATGTTGTCCTTCTATCGCAGTATAATCCAGTCTGTGATCACTTTTAGTTTCATTGCCTGGTTTAATAGTCTGACAAATCAAAACTCAAAAAAGCTCCAGCAGATTACAAAGTATGCAGCTAAAGTTAGATAGATAGATAGATACTTTATTAATCCCAATGGGAAATTATTGGGGCTGATGTAGATTATTTGACTAGTGTGTGTCAGAGGCCAATGCTAAAGAAACTGGAAATCATCTCAACTGATGACAGACATCCATTACATGTAGAACTAAACTTCAGTAAATCAGGAAGGATAGTTGCTTTGAAAACCCACACAAATCGCTCCAGAAACTCCTTTCTTCCTAGTGCCATACAACTTTTCAATAAGAAATATCGGAGATAATGTTTAAGATTTTGATATATATCCTGTTACCTTTTTTTTTTTTTTGGTGTAAATATGTTTTATCTAACTGCCTTACTTTAACCTTTCTTATTTCTATTTCTCTGTTTTATTTCATTCTGTCTGTTACCTGTCATTAGATGCAACTGAGAAGGCAAATTTCATGTTTTCCTGTGTAAACATGACTAAATAAAGAAACCTAAACCTAAATCTAAACAAACATTGACTTCTGCTTATGTCCATTTGTTTTTCATTTTTTTGTTGTGCATTTTCTATTTTCCAGGCATATTGCTATTAGTTTTCTGTCCTGACGCTTTGATGTCTTCCTCAGTCTATCTTTATCTTTCCCTTTTCGTTTGCACATGCTCCAAATTTTAGACACATCTGACTAGGAACAACCAAAATCATTTTCCACACCCTGTGTTGAATTACCTTCTTGAAGGAGTTTTACAATCCTTCACATTGTTTCAACTGACAGCTCTCTTCTTGGGGACATGCTTCCTGTAAATCGGCCAGTTGCAACAGCTCATTATGGTCTGCAAGCACTCTCTTTTAACTGCAGACTAACTGGCCTATTTAGATTCGTGCAGGTATTTGTTTTAGAAATGCAAATTTCTGGGTGATTCCATAACTTTTTTCCTTTGCTTGTTCTGAACAAAAAATGTGCCATTAATTACAACAATTTCATTAAAATTTTTGAGGTATGCTTTATGGTGCCTGAATGTTCTGCTGATAAATAAAATAGTTTTGTGTCATATCTGTGATTTGTTTTTCGTAACAAAGTGAAACAGCTGAATGACCATCCTCCAAGAGTAGTGATTCTAGAATTTTTGCAAGGAGTTGTAAATATACCCACAGAATGACAAGTTTAGAGTTGCTTATTCACCTCACAGAATGCTCTGGGTTATGAAAGAAAGGCAGAGAGGTCTGTGGAATGAACCATTCAAATATCTGAAGAATCTAAATGAACGGCATCACTGAGTGGAAATTAAACCTGAGTTCAAGGCACAGAAAAACCTTATACTGGATTTCTGGGCCATTTGTACTGTCTCCCATATTCTGTATATGCATTTAATTACCATTATTATTCATGGTGGCTCCGAAATCCGTACTAACCCCTACTTTCTCTGCTGTTCTTTTTCTGGTTTTCTGTGGTGGCACCGTGATGTCCCTACGTTGATAGATTAAAGGCCAGAAGTCCACATGACCATCATCATAAAGTTCTTCCATATGAACCCTGAATACCATGAGGACTGATTGAGGTCATTTATGTTAGGTAGAATGCCTAGAGGGGGTAGGTGGTCTCGTGGCATCAGAACCCCTGAAGATTTTTTTTGTTACTCCAGCTATCTGGAGTTATTTTTGTTTCTTCTGTCCTCCCTAGCCATCAGACCTTACTTTTATTCTATGTTAATTAGTATGGCCTAATTTTATTTTTTATATATTTTGTCTTTTTTTCTCTTTATTCATCCTGTAAAGCACTTTGAACTACATAATTTATAAAAAAAAATGTATATAAATAAATGTTGTTGTTGTCTCTTGATTTTCATTTTTAAATTGTGATGAATCTGTCATCTTTATATACTGCAAGTGTTTCATAATTTGCCGACTGTTTTTTCATACAAAACGCAAGAAGCTTTTTCATTATTAGAAGCTTGTGGTTAGCTTTGTTGCAATATACTTCTATGGCGGGGAAAATAAGTATTGAATGTGTCAACATTTTTTTCTCAGTAAATATATTTCTAATGGGGCTATTGACATGAAATTTATACCAGATGTTGGTGACAACCAAGTAATCCACACATACAAAGAAATCAAAAAAGTCCATTTATTTATTTAGTATTTATATAAATATATGTGCTTTTATGTATTAAAAATATATTAAACTTGATATTTTTACCTAAAATACATAATTACAAGAGACGTGTGCTTTTTATTTTTAAGATGCAGTAATTGGACAAATGGAACTTTGTGAAAGTGGCTCTCTAGTTAATAGTTTTTCCAAAATGTGCAAAGTTTGAATGTGTACACTCAAATGCTTTCTGGTGAAAGACAATGCATATATCTCACTGCTCTTGCAAGTGGGAGACCAACAGCAATGGCCAAGAATATATTTGATTGAAACTGTACTCTTCCTATTTCAAAATATACTCAAAATGCTTACCTGTAATACTGTATATACAAATACATTATATCGGGTCCACAGTCATACCGCTGCTACAGTAATTTCTCTCAAATGCAACATTACTCGTTTGTACCTGTAACTGCAAGACAAAGGGTGGCATGCTATCCATATCGCGAGGATACCTGAAGGCCATACTATAAACAGACCTGTGCAAAGCTTTTTGCTGAGGGATGGTCAAGAGGCCATTTTTTTCAGGTTGGTAGAAGTTAGCATATAGTCTCTGAATCGGACACACTTTAAAGATGACAGGTAGCCCAGAAGCCAACTCCCAGGCCTCACTCTTTGAAGGCCACTCAGGAACAATGGGGCAAAGCATACCTATGACTTAAGGTTAGAACACTGCCCTTTGCTAGCCAGACAGCTAATATTCAGATAAAATGTGAGCTGGGTAAAGAGTCACTACCAAGGAAGCACGGACACAGAAATGAGAAGAGAGAGACGGTAAATTAATTAATTCACCAAAAAGACAGGGATAACAATCTGATAAGGCACACTTATTAAGCCACTAGGGTTTTTCTGATTCTTCTGATTGTTATACTCAGTGGAATTGGCAAGCATCAAGAGTTTATACACAGCTGTTCTATAATCAGGGAAGATCTTACAGAGGAAAAATCCAAAATTAAATCATCATACAGGGAGGAGATCAAAATGTCAAAAATCAAGACAATAATAAACAAGTGACTAAAAACAAGGTAAAAAAAAAACAAAAACAAAGTGTCCCTAATCCTAGACTATAATTCTTTTCTTAAATAGTTAACAATTAATTGTGCTAAAAATTGGACATAACTTAATGTGCACTGCCATATAAATGACATCATGCACTGGGAAGCCAGCATACCATGTGACTAGCAGTGCCCAGTGCAACAACAATGTAACTACACCAATAATGTAAGCACAGAATCAAAATGGTGGCATGTAAGTTTAGAAAACATTCTAAAAATTAACTAAATAAAGCAGATAACATCTCAAAATTTAAAAAATAACTAAGTTCATTTATTAGATTACTTTAATATTTTGTTTTCTCTATTAATTCATCTGTCCCCTGTTTAATATTTAGTTTAAATGAAACATTTATTTGGATAGTTTCAACATTTTGGCTACTTTGAGTAGTTTGAATCTTTGTTCAGGAAACCATTAAAAACAGAATTTGAATAGTCTAACAGATATGTAAAAAACTATGACGAATTAGTTTCAGTCTCAGAACTAAATAGTGTTTTCATCTAAACCAATAACTGAACTTAAAAAAATCATTTTTTAAAGTTTGTGTTATATCAAAACATCAACAGATGAAGCTCAACAGCATGAAGACACAGGTATTTTTCAGTGCTGCAAGTCTGATTAAAACGAAAGGCTTAGACTGCTTGAAATGTCTAATCTGACTTGGTACACAAAATACAGAACACACAAAATGTCTGTGGTAATCTATTAAAGAGCAAATCCTAGCTAGTACAAGTGTCAGCTTTGTAGTACTAGGACAACATTTCTGTGGTTGGCAACGAGATTATGAGCATTTTACATATGCTCAGGCTCATGGTGTAGTATATCTTACACAATGCTAGTGATGACTGTGACCACTCAAAAAAAATTCTTAGTTACTGAAATGCTGTTTGTAGGTAAACTCCACCTATAAGAAGAATTACTCAATTCCATTCCATTAGTCATATTATATTCTATGGTCTCATCTTAACTGCGAGTGAAAACCTTATCTAGAGAAATAGTTATCAGGTATTCTGGTGTGTTGGGGAATCCAACAGAATTATTTTTGTCCGATTATGGTTTCAATACTACTCTTAAGCATATGTGAGGAACCTGGAAATGATACAACAATCCTTGTACTTTATACAAAGTGGAATAGGGCTGGGCAATACATCGACTCTTGATTCAATTTGATATAAAAAGAAAGAAATCAATATTCAAAAGTCAGTATCGCAAAATTTAGTACTTTTATTTTCCATATGTTCTATTAAATGTAAAGTAAAAAACACAAAATCTCTGTTGCAATTTCTAAGCCTAACTACGTCAACTCCACTCATGTTACCTGGTGATGGTGATGAGAGTTGCCAAAAATAAATAAATAAAAATCGGGAGGTAATCAGAACCATTTCCAGTTCTGCAATATTTCTCACATATCATATCTCTTTGCTTCTCATCATAACTAATTGATAACATCAATACACAATCATTTATCTCAATTTATAATCAAACTTTATATTAAAATTATATTTTCGCACTTATGGAGGTCAAAAATGGTGATGGAATTTTTTCATGATTATACAGTCATATGAAAAAGCTTGGAACCCCTCTTAATTCTTTGGATTTTTGTTTATCATTGGCTGAGCTTTCAAAGTAGCAACTTCCTTTTAATATATGACATGCCTTATGGAAGCAGTAGTATTTCAGCAATGACATTAAGTTTATTGGATTAACAGAAAATATGCAATCATTATGCATCATAACAAAATTAGACAGGTGCATAAATTTGGGCACCCCAACAGAGATATTACATCAATACTTAGTTGAGCCTCCTTTTGCAAATATAACAGCCTCTAGACACCTCCTATAGCCTTTGGTGAGTGTCTTGATTCTGGATGGAGGTATTATTGACCATTCTTCCATACAAAATCTCTCCAGTTCAGTTAAATTTGATGGCTGCCAAGCATAGACAGCCTGCTTCATCCCATAGATTTTCGATGATATTCAAGTCAGGGGACTGTTACAGACATTCCAGAACATTGTACTTCTCCCTCTGCATGAATGCCTTTGTAGATTTTGAACTGTGTTTTGGGTCATTGTCTTGTTGGAATATCCAACATTCATTCCAAAAGTAACACATCTGCACAGTGCAAGTACTCATTCACTCAACTCACAATGTCAATGACCTATACTTAAACCTTAAAGGGAAATATTTTACAGTTTGTATCAGTTTGTATCAGTTATGGAGTAAACTGTACTACTAGTTAGTACACTAATTACAATAGTTGTGTATTCCAAATATGGAGTGTTACATTTGCATTAATGAATATGTGGTGCAGGTGTTTTTTGAATCTGTTAAGATTATTGTAATTTGGAGGAAATCAAATATACAATCATATTACTTTTCAGCAAAGGTTATTAATAGAATAATGGCAAATCTTAAGAGCAAGATTTTACTTCACTGTTTATTGGGATTGAAAATGAAAGTAAACTTTCACTGTGTACTTGTAACAATCCCATTTCCATTGAAATGTTGCTGTACTCAAAATTTCAAGCACATGTTAAAGATTCTTCCCTGGCACTATAAAGTACAGTACTACTCTATCTGGTAGAAAAGAAGAAATCAAGGCAATGTTGAGAAAAGCAGATGCAAAATACTTACAATGCTGCACAAAGTTACGTATGAAATAAATACATGCGCGCATCATAAAGACAATTACAAACATGAAAAAGCATGTAAAGTACATGCAAATACATACTGTATATACTCGCATACAAGTCGGGGCTTGAAACTCGAAAAATTGATCATAAAATGAGACCCCAAATTGTATACCCATTCAAAAATATGACACTTAGATTTTTTTTTTTATTTTCAGATTGACAATGACATGTAACCTAGGTCTTGGTACCACACAGGAGAGTAGTGACAAAAACGATCATTTTGACTCTTGGATTCCCAAAGATCCAATGGCATAATTTACCTGAAGAAGGTGCTGGTGCAGCTGATTTGGCACTGTGATTGGTTAAACTTTAACATAGCAATAATCCCTTTTACTTATGCAATTTAATTATTTTTGTTAATTAGCTTTCATTTGTAAAGTTCCCCTTGGGATTAATAAAGTATCTATCTATCTATGAAAATAGGCTATTTTTTACCTTTTTATGATTTATCACAAGATTTTGTCAAAAGTTACAAAAACATTATTTGTCTTAATTCCAACCATTAAATCAAAAAAGTAGAAATTTCAATAAGGAGGCATAGACTTTAATATCTACTTTGATATCCCAGACATTTTAATCAACACTTAAATATTAAACCATGTAATCTCTCTTTTTGAAGAACATTTTTACTAAGGGGTTATCTCAAAAGATCTGACTTGAAACTAAGTTTAGGCTATTATAAGTCAACTTACTATGGAGAGTATCGACATACTTGCAATCAATTTTCATAATTAAAAAAGACTTAAGTAGGAAGAATTGACTCAAGAGTTTTTCTTACATAGACAGAGTAGATTGACATGTTCTGCCTCTAGGATATAATCGCAACTAACTTCAGTTAAATGAAATAGAGAATAATAAACTGCTATATACTACAGAACACAACCACAATATGTTATTACAAAAAAAAAATATCTGGTCATAACCAGAGTATCATGATAATACTGTATGTGGAGTGTATTCTATACTACATTTTACGTTATTCTTATGAAAGTAATTGCATAACCATATTGGAATGGGTAAGTTAATAGTAAATGTCTCTAAACATGGGATACACATAGGACGTATTACCGTATATATATTCTCGTTTAAATTCTCCTGTAGATAAGTCGGGGCTTGATTTTACGGTATTTTATAATGTCAGTCATATAAGTTGAATGTGGAAAACCCATGCTATCGGTCCAAGAGATTATGATATGTTAATGCCCACCTGACAGAGTAACCATGGAGCAAACTGTTTTTTCTTCTGTGTATTGTGCCTACGTGAGTACATGGTAATACCTCAACTATTTTGAAGCGACGTTTGCACTGTTTTGTGTATCTCACACCCTCATACACCTTTACTGTAAGAGCATCCTTTATCTACGATGGAGCGTTTAATCAGAAGTTATTATGAAGCTGGTTTTAAATTAAAAGTCTTTGTGGTGAAAGAAACTGATAACTGCGCTGCTGCAACAAAATTCGATGTGTCTGAGAAACTGGTGCGAGATTGGAGGAATCAAGAAGACGAAGAAAAAAAAAAATCTAAGTGTCATATTTTTGAATGGTATGGAAGAAGATGATCCACTGTGGCAACCCATAATGGAAGCAGCCAAAAGAAGAAGTCATATTTTTGAATGGGCGTAGAAGTCAGGGTCTGCTTTTATGATCGATTTTTCAGGTTTCAAGACCAGACTTATACGCAAGTATATATGGTAAGTGAATATGTTTTTTTTTTTTTTCTTAAATCACTTACAGTACAATAAATTAAAAATCAATTAAAAAAAAAAGAAATTAAAACATTGAGAATGAGTTAAAGGATTTACTCATGCGTCAAAAAATACCTGAACTGATATACAAAGCTCCACATACTATTATAACTTTCTTTTGAAAGTTGATGAAATGGTTTGTATTTTAGTCTTTGTTACCAGTTACCAAAACAAAAGGAGATTTTACTGTAATAGACAGCACACTTTTATGAATCTTTTTCATGTCACATGGCACACAATTTACCTGAATAACAGCATTACAAAACTCAAGAGAATTCATGAAAAGAACAAGAGAAGACACTCCAATCCAGTCCTCTCTTCTCAGTGCATGCCAGTCATCTCCTCGAACTTCAATTTTCCTTGGTAATGAGGAATAGAGTGCACTTAGTCCCGTGGCTAAAACCTGTTGGTTAGAAAGCAATTATTACATTTACAATAAGTTTATCATACTGTAAAAAAAATTCTATAACATAAATACGGTTAGATTAATGTTACCAGAATGTTAAACTAAATTGACAAAAAAAAGAATGCTATGGTATTCTCATACTAGGAAAACCATTATTAATCTGAGATTACTTTCTATTACTGAATGTAAAAAATATTGCATCCATCTGAAAAAACAATCAACTTAAACCAACTAATAGCCTTTTTTAACAAAGGGAATATAGTTATTAAGCATGAATAAGCTAAAGTATCACAAGTGCTCATTAGTACATTGTGGCTACTAAAAGGACAGCTGGGAGTAGAAACATGCACAGGGCTCAGTTTTCAAGAACCACATATGACAGCACTGTACTCTCAGCTCAGTGCTATTAAAATAAACCTGAACCATGCTCACAAGTAAGAGTTAATGAGAACTGCAACAACAGCCAATCCGTTGATTTAAGAACTGCAACTCAAACCATATGCATATTATTCATGATTTGAAATGAGTACTACTGCCCAGTCAAGACATTTGCACTTTGTATTCTACTTAGATACAAAACAGCAGACAACACATAGTTAGCCATGTTAATGAAAATCAATCACCACTCTGTATTAGGATGTAAAATGAAGCTTCTTCGAAGACCTACACATGTTACACATCAAAAACTGGTATCTTAAACGGCTGGGTAATGTACTTCAGGATAATAACATGCATAAGACATAAACAAAACTAAATAATTAAACTATTCACACACACAAAACTATAAACAGTTGCTTTTAATTTCAACCATAATGAGATAATTCTAATCTAAAGTATTCCAAATTATTGCTGTAATGCATATACCAGCAAAACAGCAGAAAACCCCTGGACAAATGCCCTCATCACAGCTTAGTTTATTGCTCAATGTGCTGTGCATTTTGTACAGATATCACATATATGTGAATTTCCCCTTGGGATTAGTAAAGTATGTATCTATCTATATATACAGTACTGCGCAAAAGTTTTAGGCAGGTATGAAAAAATGCCGTAAACAAAGAATGCTTTCAAAAATGGAAGTGTTAATCATTTATTTTCATCAATCAACAAAATGCAGTGAATGAACAAAAGAGAAATCTAAATCAAATCAATATTTGGTGTGACCACCCTTTGCCTTCAAAACAGCATCAATTCTTCTAGGTACACTTGCACACAGTTTTGGAAGGAACTCGGTTGGTAGGTTGTTCCAAACATCTTGGAGAACTAACCACAGATCTTCTGTGGATGTAGGCTTCCTCACATCCTTCTGTCTCTTCATGTAATCCCAGACACACTCGATGATGTTGAGATCAGGGCTCTGTGGGGGCCATACCATCACTTCCAGGACTTCTTGTTCTTCTTTACGCTGAAGATAGTTCTTATTGACTTTGGCTGTATGTTTGGGGTCGTTGTCCTGCTGCAGAATAAATTTGGGGCCAATCATACACCTCCCTGATGGTATTGCATGATGGATAAGTATCTGCCTGTATTTCTCAGCATTGAGAACACCATTAATCCTGACCAAATCTCCAACTCCATTTGCAGAAATGCAGCCCCAAACGTTCAAGGAACCTCCACCATGCTTCACTGTTGCCTGCAGACACTCATTATTGTACCGCTCTCCAGGCCTTCGACGAACAAACCACCTTCTGCTACAGCCAAATATTTCAAATTTTGACTCATCAGTCCTGAGCACCTGCTGCCATTTTTCTGCACCCCAGTTCCTATGTTTTTATGCATACTTGAGTCACTTGGCCTTGTTTCCACGTCGGAGGTATGGCTTTTTGGCAGCAACTCTTCCACGAAGACCACTTCTGGCCAGACTTCTCTGGACAGTAGATGGGTGTACCTGGGTCCCACTGGTTTCTGCCAGTTCTGAGCTGATGGCACTGCTGGACATCTTCCGATTTCGATGGGTAATAAGCTTGATGTGTCTTTTATCTGCTGCACTAAGTTTCCTTGGCCGACCATTGCGTCTATGATCCTCAACGTTGCCCGTTTCTTTGTGCTTCTTCAAAAGAGCTTGAACAGCACTTCTTGAAACCCCAGTCAGCTTTGAAATCTTTGTCTGGGA